>NW_027552796.1:0-56922 GCF_045843805.1 Urocitellus parryii | reverse complement strand
CCTGAAATCTTAGCAAACCTTTTTTCACCCAATCTTGATGATACTTGCAGGTAATGATCAGTACACCAATCCCACTTGGCTCACCAAATTTCTTTATTCTAGGTTAAACCGTTCCTTTGCAGTAACCGTTTTCATGTTTGGGTTTCACTCTGTTTTCTCCTATATGGATACGTGTAGTTGGAACTCGAAATTAAACACGGTTTGTGCTAGCTCTTTGAAACTTGGCACAATAATGTAGTTCCATGTTCTATCGCTATGGTTTGTTTCCTTTTGAAGTAGCCCCAATAAGTGACTGAGGAGAATCACTTTCATTGAAAAGGGTTGCCAAGCTTCCAAAAAACTACGAGTTTCCTGAAATCTCAGGAATCATTTTTTCACCCAATCTTGATGATACTTGCAGGTAATGATCAGTACACCAATCCCACTTGGCTCACCAAATTTAGTTCTTCTAGGTTAAACCGTTCCTTTGCAGTAACCGTTTTCATATTTAGGTTTCACTCTGTTTTCTCCTATATGAATACATGTAGTTGGATCTCTAAATCAAACACGGTTTGTGCAAACTCTTTGAAACTTGGCACAATAATGTAGTTCCAAGTTCTATCGCTATGGTTTGTGTCCTATTGAAGTAGCCCCAAGCAGAGACTGAGGAGAATCATTTTAATTGAAAGGGGTTGCCAAGCTTCCGAAAAACTACCAGATTAGGAAATCTCAGCAAACATTTTTTCACCCAATCTTGATGATACTGGCAGGTAATGATCAGTACACCAATCCCTCTTGGCTCACCAAATTTTGTTCTTCTAGGTTAAAACGGTCCTTCGCAGTAACCGTTTTCATGTTTAGGTTTCACTCTGTTTTCTCTTTAGGGATACATGTAGTTGGAACTCTAAATCAAACTCGGTTTTTGCTACCTCTTTGAAACTTGGCACAATAATGTAGTTCCAAGTTCTATCGCTATGGTTTGTGTCATATTGAATTAGACCCAAGCAGAGACTGACGAGAATCACTTTCATTGAAAGGGGTTGCCAAGCTTCCAAAAAACTACGAGTTTCCTGAAATCTCAGCAAACATTTTTTCACCCAATCTGGATGATACTTGCAGGTAATGATCAGTACACCAGTCCCACTTGGCTCACCAAATTTCGTTCTTCGAGGTTAAACCGTTCCTTTGCAGTAACCGTTTACATGTTAAGGTTTCACTCTGTTTTCTCCTATATGGATACATGTAGTTGGAACTCTAAATCAAACACGGTTTGTGCTAGCTCTTTGAAACTTGGCACAATAATGTAGTTTCAAGTTCAGTCGCTATGTTTTGTGTCCTATTGAAGTAGCCCCAAGCAGAGACTTACGAGAATCACATTCATTGAAAGTGGTTGACAAGCTTCCAAAAAACTACAAGTTTCCAGAAATCTCAGCAAACATTTTTTCACCCAATCTTGATGATACTTGCAGGTAATGATCAGTACACAAATCCCACTTGGCTCACCAAATTTAGTTCTTCTAGGTTAAACCGTTCCTTTGCAGTAACCGTTTTCATGTTTAGGTTTCACTCTGTTTTCTCCTATATGGATACATGTAGTTGGAACTCTAAATCAAACACGGTTTGTGCTAGCTCTTTGAAACTTGGTACAGTAATGTAGTTCCAAGTTCTATCGCTATGGTTTGTGTCCTATTGAAGTAGCCCCAAGCAGAGACTGACGAGAATCACTTTCGTTGAAAGGGGTTGCCAAGCTTCCAAAAAACTACGAGTTTCCTGAAATCTCATCAAACATTTTTTCACCCAATCTTGATGATACTGGCAGGTAATGATAAGTACACCAATCCCACTTGGCTCACCAAATTTCGTTCTTCTAGGTTAAACCGTTCCTTTGCAGTAACCGTTTTCATGTTTAGGTTTCACTCTGTTTTCTCCTATATGGATACATGTAGTTGGAACTCTAAATCAAAACACGGTTTGTGCTAGCTCTTTGAAACTTGGCACAATAATGGAGTTCCAAGTTCTATCGCTATGGTTTGTGTCTTATTGAAGAAGCCCCAAGCAGAGACTGACGAGAATCACTTTCATTGAAAGGGGTTGCCAAGCTTCCAAAAAACTACGAGTTTCCTGAAATCTCAGCAAACATTTTTTCACCCAAACTTGATGATACTGGCAGGTAACGATCAGCACACCAATCCCACTTGGCTCACCAAATTTCGTTCTTCTAGGTTAAACTGTTCCTTTGCAGTAACCGTTTTCATGTTTAGGTTTCACTCTGTTTTCTCCTATATGGATACATGTAGTTGGAACTCTAAATCAAACACGGTTTGTGCTAGCTCTTTGAAACTTGGCACAATAATGTAGTTTCAAGTTCAGGCGCTATGTTTTGTGTCCTATTGACGTATCCCCAAGCAGAGACTTACGAGAATCACATTCATTGAAAGTGGTTGCCAAGCTTCCAAAAAACTACTAGTTTCCAGAAATCTCAGCAAACATTTTTTCACCCAATCTTGATGATACTTGCAGGTAATGATCAGTACACAAATCCCACTTGGCTCACCAAATTTCGTTCTTCTTGGTTAAACCGTTCCTTTGCAGTAACCGTTTTCATGTTTAGGTTTCACTCTGTTTTCTCCTATATGGATACATGTAGTTGGAACTCTAAATCAAACACGGTTTGTGCTAGCTCTTTGAAACTTGGCACAATAATGTAGTTCCAAGTTCTATCACTATGGTTTGTATCCTATTGAAGTAGCCCCAAGCAGAGACTGACGAGAATCACTTTCATTGAAAGGGGTTGCCAAGCTTCCAAAAAACTACGAGTTTCCTGAAATCTCATCAAACATTTTTTCACCCAATCTTGATGATACTGGCAGGTAATGATAAGTACACCAATCCCACTTGGCTCACCAAATTTCGTTCTTCTAGGTTAAACCGTTCCTTTGCAGTAACCGTTTTCATGTTTAGGTTTCACTCTGTTTTCTCCTATATGGATACATGTAGTTGGAACTCTAAATCAAACACGGTTTGTGCTAGCTCTTTGAAACTTGGCACAATAATGTAGTTCCAAGTTCTATCACTATGGTTTGTGTCCTATTGAAGAAGCCCCAAGCAGAGACTGAGGAGAATCACTTTCATTGAAAGGGGTTGCCAAGCTTCCAAAAAACTACGAGTTTCCTGAAATCTCAGCAAACATTTTTTCACCCAAACTTGATGATACTGGCAGGTAACGATCAGCACACCAATCCCACTTGGCTCACCAAATTTCGTTCTTCTAGGTTAAACTGTTCCTTTGCAGGAACCGTTTTCATGTTTAGGTTTCACTCTGTTTTCTCCTATATGGATACATGTAGTTGGAACTCTAAATCAAACACGGTTTGTGCTAGCTCTTTGAAACTTGGCACAATAATGTAGTTTCAAGTTCAGGCGCTATGTTTTGTGTCCTATTGACGTATCCCCAAGCAGAGACTTACGAGAATCACATTCATTGAAAGTGGTTGCCAAGCTTCCAAAAAACTACTAGTTTCCAGAAATCTCAGCAAACATTTTTTCACAAAATCTTGATGATACTTGCAGGTAATGATCAGTACACAAATCCCACTTGGCTCACCAAATTTCGCTCTTCTTGGTTAAACCGTTCCTTTGCAGTAACCGTTTTCATGTTTAGGTTTCACTCTGTTTTCTCCTATATGGATACATGTAGTTGGAACTCTAAATCAAACACGGTTTGTGCTAGCTCTTTGAAACTTGGCACAATAATGTAGTTCCAAGTTCTATCACTATGGTTTGTATCCTATTGAAGTAGCCCCAAGCAGAGACTGACGAGAATCACTTTCATTGAAAGGGGTTGCCAAGCTTCCAAAAAACTACGAGTTTCCTGAAATCTCAGCAAACATTTTTTCACCCAATCTTGATGATACTTGCAGGTAATGATCAGGACACCAATCCCACTTGGCTCACCAAATTTCGTTCTTCTAGGTTAAACTGTTCCTTTGCTGTAACCGTTTTCATATTTAGGTTTCACTCTGTTTTCTCCTATATGGATACATGTAGTTGGATCTCTAAATCAAACACGGTTTGTGCAAGCTCTTTGAAACTTGGCACAATAATGTAGTTTCAAGTTCAGTCGCTATGTTTTGTGTCCTATTGAAGTATCCCCAAGCAGAGACTGAGGAGAATCACTTTCATTGAAGGGGGTTGCCAAGCTTCCGAAAAACTACGTGTTTCCGAAAATCTCAGCAAACATTTTTTCACTCAATCTTGATGATACTGGCAGGTAATGATCAGTACACCAATCCCACTTGGCTCACCAAATTTCGTTCTTCTAGGTAAAACCGTTCATTTGCAGTAACCGTTTTCATGTTTAGGTTTCACTCTGTTGTCTCCTATATGGATACATGTAGTTGGAACTCTAAATCAAACACGTTTTGTGCTAGCTCCTTGAAACTTGGTACAGTAATGTAGTTCCAAGTTCTATCGCTATGGTTTGTGTCTATTGAAGTAGCCCCAAGCAGAGACTGAGGAGAATCATTTTCATTGAAAGGGGTTGCCAAGCTTCCAAAAAACTACGAGATTCCTGAAATCTCAGCAAACATTTTTGCACCCAATCTTGATGATACTTGCAGGTAATGATCAGTACACAAGTCCCACTTGGCTCACGAAATTTCGTTCTTTTAGGTTAAACCGTTCCTTTACAGTAACCGTTTACATGTTAAGGTTTCACTCTGTTTTCTCCTATATGGATACATGTAGTTGGAACTCTAAATCAAACACGGTTTGTGCGAGCTCTTTGAAACTTGGCACAATGATGTAGTTCCAAGTTCTATCACTATGGTTTGTATCCTATTGAAGTAGCCCCAAGCAGAGACTGACGAGAATCACTTTCATTGAAAGGGGTTGCCAAGCTTCCAAAAATCTACGAGTTTCCTGAAATCTCAGCAAACATTTTTTCACCCAATCTTGATGATACTTGCAGGTAATGATCAGGACACCAATCCCACTTGGCTCACCAAATTTAGTTCTTCTAGGTTAAACCGTTCCTTTGCAGTAACCGTTTTCATGTTTAGGTTTCACTCTGTTTTCTCCTATATGGATACATGTAGTTGGAACTCTAAATCAAACACGGTTTGCGCTAGCTCTTTGAAACTTGGTACAGTAATGTAGTTCCAAGTTCTATCGCTATGGTTTGTGTCCTATTGAAGTAGCCCCAAGCAGAGACTGACGAGAATCACTTTCGTTGAAAGGGGTTGCCAAGCTTCCAAAAAACTACGAGTTTCCTGAAATCTCATCAAACATTCTTTCACCCAATCTTGATGATACTGGCAGGTAATGATAAGTACACCAATCCCACTTGGCTCACCAAATTTCGTTCTTCTAGGTTAAACCGTTCCTTTGCAGTAACCGTTTTCATGTTTAGGTTTCACTCTGTTTTCTCCTATATGGATACATGTAGTTGGAACTCTAAATCAAACACGGTTTGTGCTAGCTCTTTGAAACTTGGCACAATAATGGAGTTCCAAGTTCTATCGCTATGGTTTGTGTCTTATTGAAGAAGCCCCAAGCAGAGACTGAGGAGAATCACTTTCATTGAAAGGGGTTGCCAAGCTTCCAAAAAACTACGAGTTTCCTGAAATCTCAGCAAACATTTTTTCACCCAAACTTGATGATACTGGCAGGTAACGATCAGCACACCAATCCCACTTGGCTCACCAAATTTCGTTCTTCTAGGTTAAACTGTTCCTTTGCAGTAACCGTTTTCATGTTTAGGTTTCACTCTGTTTTCTCCTATATGGATACATGTAGTTGGAACTCTAAATCAAACACGGTTTGTGCTAGCTCTTTGAAACTTGGCACAATAATGTAGTTTCAAGTTCAGGCGCTATGTTTTGTGTCCTATTGACGTATCCCCAAGCAGAGACTTACGAGAATCACATTCATTGAAAGTGGTTGCCAAGCTTCCAAAAAACTACTAGTTTCCAGAAATCTCAGCAAACATTTTTTCACCCAATCTTGATGATACTTGCAGGTAATAATCAGTACACAAATCCCACTTGGCTCACCAAATTTCGTTCTTCTTGGTTAAACCGTTCCTTTGCAGTAACCGTTTTCATGTTTAGGTTTCACTCTGTTTTCTCCTATATGGATACATGTAGTTGGAACTCTAAATCAAACACGGTTTGTGCTAGCTCTTTGAAACTTGGCACAATAATGTAGTTCCAAGTTCTATCACTATGGTTTGTATCCTATTGAAGTAGCCCCAAGCAGAGACTGACGAGAATCACTTTCATTGAAAGGGGTTGCCAAGCTTCCAAAAAACTACGAGTTTCCTGAAATCTCATCAAATATTTTTTCACCCAATCTTGATGATACTGGCAGGTAATGATAAGTACACCAATCCCACTTGGCTCACCAAATTTCGTTCTTCTAGGTTAAACCGTTCCTTTGCAGTAACCGTTTTCATGTTTAGGTTTCACTCTGTTTTCTCCTATATGGATACATGTAGTTGGAACTCTAAATCAAACACGGTTTGTGCTAGCTCTTTGAAACTTGGCACAATAATGTAGTTCCAAGTTCTATCACTATGGTTTGTGTCCTATTGAAGAAGCCCCAAGCAGAGACTGAGGAGAATCACTTTCATTGAAAGGGGTTGCCAAGCTTCCAAAAAACTACGAGTTTCCTGAAATCTCAGCAAACATTTTTTCACCCAAACTTGATGATACTGGCAGGTAACGATCAGCACACCAATCCCACTTGGCTCACCAAATTTCGTTCTTCTAGGTTAAACTGTTCCTTTGCAGTAACCGTTTTCATGTTTAGGTTTCACTCTGTTTTCTCCTATATGGATACATGTAGTTGGAACTCTAAATCAAACACGGTTTGTGCTAGCTCTTTGAAACTTGGCACAATAATGTAGTTTCAAGTTCAGGCGCTATGTTTTGTGTCCTATTGACGTATCCCCAAGCAGAGACTTACGAGAATCACATTCATTGAAAGTGGTTGCCAAGCTTCCAAAAAACTACTAGTTTCCAGAAATCTCAGCAAACATTTTTTCACAAAATCTTGATGATACTTGCAGGTAATGATCAGTACACAAATCCCACTTGGCTCACCAAATTTCGCTCTTCTTGGTTAAACCGTTCCTTTGCAGTAACCGTTTTCATGTTTAGGTTTCACTCTGTTTTCTCCTATATGGATACATGTAGTTGGAACTCTAAATCAAACACGGTTTGTGCTAGCTCTTTGAAACTTGGCACAATAATGTAGTTCCAAGTTCTATCACTATGGTTTGTATCCTATTGAAGTAGCCCCAAGCAGAGACTGACGAGAATCACTTTCATTGAAAGGGGTTGCCAAGCTTCCAAAAAACTACGAGTTTCCTGAAATCTCAGCAAACATTTTTTCACCCAATCTTGATGATACTTGCAGGTAATGATCAGGACACCAATCCCACTTGGCTCACCAAATTTCGTTCTTCTAGGTTAAACTGTTCCTTTGCTGTAACCGTTTTCATATTTAGGTTTCACTCTGTTTTCTCCTATATGGATACATGTAGTTGGATCTCTAAATCAAACACGGTTTGTGCAAGCTCTTTGAAACTTGGCACAATAATGTAGTTTCAAGTTCAGTCGCTATGTTTTGTGTCCTATTGAAGTATCCCCAAGCAGAGACTGACGAGAATCACTTTCATTGAAGGGGGTTGCCAAGCTTCCGAAAAACTACGTGTTTCCGAAAATCTCAGCAAACATTTTTTCACTCAATCTTGATGATACTGGCAGGTAATGATCAGTACACCAATCCCACTTGGCTCACCAAATTTCGTTCTTCTAGGTAAAACCGTTCATTTGCAGTAACCGTTTTCATGTTTAGGTTTCACTCTGTTGTCTCCTATATGGATACATGTAGTTGGAACTCTAAATCAAACACGTTTTGTGCTAGCTCCTTGAAACTTGGTACAGTAATGTAGTTCCAAGTTCTATCGCTATGGTTTGTGTCTATTGAAGTAGCCCCAAGCAGAGACTGAGGAGAATCATTTTCATTGAAAGGGGTTGCCAAGCTTCCAAAAAACTACGAGATTCCTGAAATCTCAGCAAACATTTTTGCACCCAATCTTGATGATACTTGCAGGTAATGATCAGTACACAAGTCCCACTTGGCTCACGAAATTTCGTTCTTCTAGGTTAAACCGTTCCTTTACAGTAACCGTTTACATGTTAAGGTTTCACTCTGTTTTCTCCTATATGGATACATGTAGTTGGAACTCTAAATCAAACACGGTTTGTGCTAGCTCTTTGAAACTTGGCACAATGATGTAGTTCCAAGTTCTATCACTATGGTTTGTATCCTATTGAAGTAGCCCCAAGCAGAGACTGACGAGAATCACTTTCATTGAAAGGGGTTGCCAAGCTTCCAAAAATCTACGAGTTTCCTGAAATCTCAGCAAACATTTTTTCACCCAATCTTGATGATACTTACAGGTAATGATCAGGACACCAATCCCACTTGGCTCACCAAATTTCGTTCTTCTAGGTTAAACTGTTCCTTTGCAGTAACCGTTTTCATATTTAGGTTTCACTCTGTTTTCTCCTATATGGATACATGTAGTTGGATCTCGAAATCAAACACGGTTTGTGCAAGCTCTTTGAAACTTGGCACAATAATGTAGTTTCAAGTTCAGTCGCTATGTTTTGTGTCCTATTGAAGTATCCCCAAGCAGAGACTGACGAGAATCACTTTCATTGAAAAGGGTTGCCAAGCTTCCGAAAAACTACGAGTTTCCGAAAATCTCAGCAAACATTTTTTCACTCAATCTTGATGATACTGGCAGGTAATGATCAGTACACCAATCCCACTTGGCTCACCAAATTTCGTTCTTCTAGGTAAAACCGTTCGTTTGCAGTAACCGTTTTCATGTTTAGGTTTCACTCTGTTTTCTCCTATATGGATACATGTAGTTGGAACTCTAAATCAAACACGTTTTGTGCTAGCTCTTTGAAACTTGGTACAGTAATGTAGTTCCAAGTTCTATCGCTATGGTTTGTGTCCTATTGAAGTAGCCCCAAGCAGAGACTGAGGAGAATCATTTTCATTGAAAGGGGTTGCCAAGCTTCCAAAAAACTACGAGATTCCTGAAATCTCAGCAAACAATTTTTCACCCAATCTTGATGGTACTTGCAGGTAAAGATCAGTTCACCAGTCCCACATGGCTCACCAAATTTCGTTCTTCTAGGTTAAACCGTTCCTTTACAGGAACCGTTTACATGTTAAGGTTTCACTCTATTTTCTCCTATATGGATACATGTAGTTGGAACTCTATATCAAACACGGTTTGTGCTAGCTCTTTGAAACTTGGCACAATAATGCAGTTCCAAGTTCTATCGCTATGGTTTTTGTCCTACTGAACTAGCCCCAAGCAGAGACTGACGAGAATCACTTTCATTGAAAGGGGTTGCCAAGCTTCCAAAAAACTACGAGTTTCCTGAAATCTCAGCAAACATTTTTTCACCCAATCTTGATGATATTGGCAGGTAATGATCAGTACACTAATCCCACTTGGATCACCAAATTTCGTTCTTCTAGGTTAAACTGTTAGTTTGCAGTAACCGTTTTCATGTTTAGGTTTCACTCTGTTTTCTCCTATAAGGATACATGTAGTTGGAACTCTAAATCAAACACGGTTTGTGCTAGCTCTTTTAAACTTGGCACAATAATGTAGTTCCAAGTTCTATCGCTATGGTTTGTGTCCTATTGAAGTAGCCCCAAGAAGTGACTGACGAGAATCACTTTCATTGAAAGGGTTGCCAAGCTTCCAAAAAACTACGAGTTTCCTGAAATCTCAGCAAACATTTTTTCACCCAATCTTGATGATACTGGCAGGTAATGATCAGTACACGAATCCCACTTGGCTCACCAAATTTCGTTCTTCTAGGGTAAACCGTTCCTTTGCGTTAACCGTTTTCATTTTAGGTTTCACTCTGTTTTCTCCTATATGGATACATGTAGTTGGAATTCTAAATCAAACACGGTTTGTGCTAGCGATTTGAAACTTGGCACAATAATGTAGTTCCATGTTCTATCGCTATGGTTTGTGTCGTTTTGAAGTAGCCCCAAGCAGAGACTGATGAGAATCACTTTCATTGAAAGGGGTTGCCAAGCTTCCATAAAACTACGAGTTTCCTGAAATCTCAACAAACATTTTTTCACCCAATCTTGATGATACTGGCAGGTAATGATCAGTACGCCAATCCCACTTGGCTTACCAAATTTCTTTATTCTAGGTTAAACAGTTCCTTTGCAGTAACCGTTTTCATGTTTAGGTTTCACACTGTTTTCTCCTATATGGATACATGTAGTTGGAACTCTAAATCAAACACGGTTTGTGCTAGCTCTTTTAAACTTGGCACAATAATGTAGTTCCAAGTTCTATCGCTATGGTTTGTGTCCTATTGAAGTAGCCCCAAGAAGTGACTGACGAGAATCACTTTCATTGAAAGGGGTTGCCAAGCTTCCAAAAAACTACGAGTTTCCTGAAATCTCAGCAAACATTTTTCACCCAATCTTGATGATACTGGCAGGTAATGATCAGTACACCAATCCCACTTGGCTCACCAAATTTAGTTTCTTCTAGGTTTAACCGTTCGTTTGCAATAGCCATTTTCATGTTTAGGTTTCACTCTGTTTTCTCCTATATGGATACATGTAGTTGGAACTCTAAATCAAACACGGTTTGTGCTAGCTCTTTGAAACTTGGCACAACAATGTAGTTCCAAGTTCTATCGCTATGGTTTGTGTCCTATGAAAGTATCCCCAAGCAGAGACTGATGAGAATCACTTTCATTGAAAGGGGTTGCCAAGCTTCCAAAAAACTACGAGTTTCCTGAAATCTCAGCAAACATTTTTTCAGCCAATCTTGATGATACTTGCAGGTAATGATCAGTACACCAATCCCACTTGGCTCACCAAATTTAGTTCTTCTAGGTTAAACCGTTCGTTTGCAGTAGCCATTTTCATATTTAGGTTTCACTCTGTTTTCTCCTATATGGATATATGTAGTTGGAACTCTAAATCAAACACGGTTTGTGCTAGCTCTTTGAAACTTGGCACAATAATGTAGTTCCAAGTTCAATCGCTATGTTTTGTGTCCTATGGAAGTATTCCCAAGCAGAGACTGACGAGAATCACTTTCATTGAAAGGGGTTGCCAAGCTTCCAAAAAACTACGAGTTTCCTGAAATCTCAGCAAACATTTTTTCAGCCAATCTTGATGATACTTGCAGGTAATGATCAGTACACCAATCCCACTTGGCTCACCAAGTTTCGTTCTTCTAGGTTAAACGATTCCTTTGCAGTAACCGTTTTCATGTTTAGGTTTCACTCTGTTTTCTCCTATATGGATACATGTAGTTGGAACTCTAAATCAAACACGGTTTGTGCTAGCTCTTTGAAACTTGGCACAATAATGTAGTTCCAAGGTCTATCGCTATGTTTTGTGTCCTATTGAAGTAGCCCCAAGCAGAGACTGAAGAGAATCACTTTCATTGAAAGGGGTTGCCAAGCTTCCAAAAAAATACAAGTTTCCGAAAATCTCAGCAAACATTTTTTCACTCAATCTTGATGATACTGGCAGGTAATGATCAGTACACCAGTCCCACTTGGCTCACCAAATTTCGTTCTTCTAGGTAAAACCGTTCGTTTGCAGTAGCCGTTTTCATGTTTAGGTTTCACTCTGTTTTCTCCTATATGGATACATGTAGTTGGAACTCTAAATCAAACACGTTTTGTGCTAGCTCTTTGAAACTTGGCACAATAATGTAGTTCCAAGTTCTATCGCTATGGTTTGTGTCCTTTTGAAGTAGCCCCAAGAAGTGACTGACGAGAATCACTTTCATTGAAAGGGGTTGCCAAGCTTCCAAAAAACTACGAGTTTGCTCAAATCTCAGCAAACATTTTTTCACCCAATCTTGATGATACTGGCAGGTAATGATCAGTACACCAATCCAACTTGGCTTACCAAATTTCGTTCTTCTAGGTTAAACCGTTCCTTTGCAGTAACCGTTTTCATGTTTAGGTTTCACTCTGTTTTCTCCTATATGGATACATGTAGTTGGAACTCTAAATCAAACACGGTTTGTGCTAGCTCTTTGAAACTTGGCACAATAATGTACTTCCAAATTCTATCGCTAAGGTTTGTGTCCTATTGAAGTAGCCCCAAGCAGAGACTGAGGAGAATCACTTTCATTGAAAGGGGTTGCAAGCTTCCAAAAAACTACGAGATTCCTGAAATCTCAGCAAACATTTTTCCAGCCAATCTTGATGATACTTGCAGGTAATGATCAGTACACCAATCCCACTTGGCTCACCAAATTTAGTTCTTCTAGGTTAAACCCTTCGTTTGCAATAGCCAGTTTCATGTTTAGGTTTCACTCTGTTTTCTCCTATATGGATATATGTAGTTGGAACTCTAAATCAAACACGGTTTGTGCTAGATCTTTGAAACTTGACACAATAATGTAATTCCAAGTTCTATCGCTATGTTTTGTGTCCTATTGAAGTATCCCCAAGCAGAGACTGATGAGAATCACTTTCATTGAAAGGGGTTGCCAAGCTTCCAAAAACTACGAGTTTCCTGAAATCTCAGCAAACATTTTTTCACCCAATCTTGATGATACTGGCAGGTAATGATCAGTACACCAATCCCACTTGGCTAACCAAATTTCGTTCTTCTAGGTTAAACCGTTCCTTTGCAGTAACCGTTTTCATGTTTAGGTTTCACTCTGTTTTCTCCTATATGGATACATGTATTTGGAACTCTAAATCAAACACGGTTTGTGCTAGCTCTTTGAAACTTGGCACAATAATGTAGTTCCAAGTTCTACCGCTATGGTTTGTGTCCTATGGAAGAAGCCCCAAGCAGAGACTGACGAGAGTCACTTTCATTGAAAGGGTTGCCAAGCTTCCAAAAAACTACGAATTTCCTGCAATCTGAGCAAACATTTTTAACCCAATCTTGATGATACTTGCAGGTAATGATCAGTACACCAATCCCACTTGGCTCACCAAATTTCGTTCTTCTAGATTAAACTGTTCGTTTGCAGTAACCGTTTTCATGTTTAGGTTTCACTCTGTTTTCTCCTATAAGGATACATGTAGTTGGAACTCTAAATCAAACACGGTTTGTGCTAGCTCTTTGAAACTTGGCACAATAATGTAGTTCCAAGTTCTATCGCTATGGTTTGTGTCCTATTGAAGTAGCCCCAAGAAGTGACTGACGAGAATCACTTTCATTAAAAGGGGTTGCCAAGCTTCCAAAAAACTACGAGTTTCCTGAAATCTCAGCAAACATTTTTTCACCCAATCTTGATGATACTGGCAGGTAATGATCAGTACACCAATCCCACTTGGCTCACCAAATTTCATTCTTCTAGGTTAAACCATTCGTTTGCAGTAACCGTTTTCATTTTTAGGTTTCACTCTGTTTTCTCCTATATGGATACATGTAGTTGGAACTCTAAATCAAACACGGTTTGTGCTAGCTCTTTGAAACTTGGCACAATAATGTAGTTCCAAGTTCTATCACTATGGTTTGTGTCCTTTTGAAGTAGCCCCAAGCAGAGACTGATGAGAATCACTTTCATTGAAAGGGGTTGCCAACTTCCAAAAAACTACGAGTTTCCTGAAATCTCAGCAAACATTTTTTCACCCAATCTTGATGATACTTGCAGTAATGATCAGTACACTAGTCCCACTTGGCTCACCAAATTTCGTTCTTCTAGGTTAAACCGTTCATTTGCAGTAACCGTTTACATGTTAAGGTTTCACTCTGTTTTCTCCTATATGGATACATGTAGTTGGAACTCTAAATCAAACACGGTTTGTGCTAGCTCTTTGAAACTTGGCACAATAATGTAGTTTCAAGTTCAGTCGCTATGTTTTGTGTCCTATTAAGTATCCCCAAGCAGAGACTTACGAGAATCACATTCATTGAAAGTGGCTGCCAACCTTCCAAAAAACTACTAGTTTCCAGAAATCTCAGCAAACTTTTTTTCACCCAATCTTGATGATACTTGCAGGTAATGATCAGTACACAAATCCCACTTGCTCACCAAATTTAGTTCTTCTAGGTTAAACCGTTCCTTTGCAGTAACGGTTTTCATGTTTAGGTTTCACTCTGTTTTCTCCTATATGGATACATGAAGTTGGAACTCTAAATCAAACACGGTTTCTGCTAGCTCGTTGAAACTTGGCACAATAATGTAGTTCCAAGTTCTATCACTATGGTTTGTATCCTATTGAAGTAGCCCCAAGCAGAGACTGACGAGAATCACTTTCATTGAAAGGGGTTGCCAAGCTTCCAAAAAACTACGAGTTTCCTGATATCTCAGCAAACATTTTTTCACCCAATCTTGATGATACTGGCAGGTAATGATCAGTACACCAATACCACTTGGCTCACCAAATTTCGTTCTTCTAGGTTAAAACGTTCCTTCCCAGTAATGGTTTTCATGTTTAGGTTTCAATCTCTTTTCTCCTATATGGGTACATGTAGTTGGAACTCTAAGTCAAACTCGGTTTGTGCTAGCTCTTTGAAACTTGGCACAATAATGTAGTTCCAAGTTCTATCACTATGGTTTGTGTCCTATTGAATTAGTCCCAAGCAGAGACTGACGAGAATCACTTTCACTGAAAGGGGTTGCCAAGCTTCTGAAAAACTACGAGTTTCCGAAAATATCAGCAAACATTTTTTCACTCAATCTTGATGATACTGGCAGGTAATGATCACTACACCAATCGCACTTGGCTCACCAAATTTCGTTCTTCTAGGTTAAACGATTCCTTTGCAGTAACCGTTTTCATGTTTAAGTTTCACTCTGTTTTCTCCTATATGGATACATGTAGTTGGAACTCTAAATCAATCACGGTTTGTGCTAGCTCTTTGAAACTTGGCACAATAATGTAGTTCCAAGGTCTATCGCTATGTTTTGTGTCCTATGGAAGTATCCCCAAGCAGAGACTTACGAGAATCACTTTCATTGAAAGGGGTTGCCAAGCTTCCAAAAAACTACGAGTTTCCTGAAATCTCAGCAAACATTTTTTCAGCCAATCTTGATGATACTTGCAGGTAATGATCAGTACACCAATCCCACTTGGCTCACCAAGTTTCGTTCTTCTAGGTTAAACGATTCCTTTGCAGTAACCGTTTTCATGTTTAGGTTTCACTCTGTTTTCTCCTATATGGATACATGTAGTTGGAACTCTAAATCAAACACGGTTTGTGCTAGCTCTTTGAAACTTGGCACAATAATGTAGTTTCAAGGTCTATCGCTATGTTTTGTGTCCTATTGAAGTAGCCCCAAGCAGAGACTGAAGAGAATCACTTTCATTGAAAGGGGTTGCCAAGCTTACAAAGAACTACAAGTTTCCGAAAGTCTCAGCAAACATTTTTTCACTCAATCTTGATGATACTGGCAGGTAATGATCAGTACACCAATCCCACTTGGCTCACCAAATTTCTTTCTTCTATGTAAAACCGTTCGTTTGCATTAGCCGTTTTCATGTTTAGGTTTCACTCTGTTTTCTCCTATATGGATACATGTAGTTGGAACTCTAAATCAAACACGTTTTGTGCTAGCTCTTTGAAACTTGGCACAATAATGTAGTTCCAAGTTCTATCCCTATGGTTTGTGTCCTTTTGAAGTAGCCCCAAGAAGTGACTGACGAGAATCACTTTCATTGAAAGGGGTTGCCAAGCTTCCAAAAAACTACGAGTTTGCTCAAATCTCAGCAAACATTTTTTCACCCATTCTTGATGATACTGGCAGGTAATGATCAGTACACCAATCCAACTTGGCTTACCAAATTTCGTTATTCTAGGTTAAACCGTTCCTTTGCAGTAACCGTTTTCATGTTTAGGTTTCACTCTGTTTTCTCCTATATGGATACATGTAGTTGGAACTCTAAATCAAACACGGTTTGTGCTAGCTCTTTGAAACTTGGCACAATAATGTACTTCCAAATTCTATCGCTAAGGTTTGTGTCCTATTGAAGTAGCCCCAAGCAGAGACTGAGGAGAATCACTTTCATTGAAAGGGGTTGCAAGCTTCCAAAAAACTACGAGATTCCTGAAATCTCAGCAAACATTTTTTCAGCCAATCTTGATGATACTTGCAGGTAATGATCAGTACACCAATCCCACTTGGCTCACCAAATTTAGTTCTTCTAGGTTAAACCGTTCGTTTGCAATAGCCAGTTTCATGTTTAGGTTTCACTCTGTTTTCTCCTATATGGATATATGTAGTTGGAACTCTAAATCAAACACGGTTTGTGCTAGCTCTTTGAAACTTGACACAATAATGTAATTCCAAGTTCTATCGCTATGTTTTGTGTCCTATTGAAGTATCCCCAAGCAGAGACTGATGAGAATCACTTTCATTGAAAGGGGTTGCCAAGCTTCCAAAAAACTACGAGTTTCCTGAAATCTCAGCAAACATTTTTTCACCCAATCTTGATGATACTGGCAGGTAATGATCAGTACACCAATCCCACTTGGCTAACCAAATTTCGTTCTTCTAGGTTAAACTGTTCGTTTGCAGTAACCGTTTTCATGTTTAGGTTTCACTCTGTTTTCTCCTATAAGGATACATGTAGTTGGAACTCTAAATCAAACACGGTTTGTGCTAGCTCTTTGAAACTTGGCACAATAATGTAGTTCCAAGTTCTATCGCTATGGTTTGTGTCCTATTGAAGTAGTCCCAAGAAGTGACTGACGAGAATCACTTTCATTGAAAGGGGTTGCCAAGCTTCCAAAAAACTACGAGTTTCCTGAAATCTCAGCAAACATTTTTTCACCCAATCTTGATGATACTGGCAGGTAATGATCAGTACACCAATCCCACTTGGCTCACCAAATTTCATTCTTCTAGGGTAAACCGTTCCTTTGCATTAACCGTTTTCATTTTTAGGTTTCACTCTGTTTTCTCCTATATGGATACATGTAGTTGGAACTCTAAATCAAACACGGTTTGTGCTAGCTCTTTGATACTTGGCACAATAATGTAGTTCCAAGTTCTATCGCTATGGTTTGTGTCCTTTTGAAGTAGCCCCAAGCAGAGACTGACGAGAATCACTTTCATTGAAAGGGGTTGCCAACTTCCAAAAAACTACGAGTTTCCTGAAATCTCAGCAAACATTTTTTCACCCAATCTTGATGATACTTGCAGTAATGATCAGTACACTAGTCCCACTTGGCTCACCAAATTTCGTTCTTCTAGGTTAAACCGTTCATTTGCAGTAACCGTTTACATGTTAAGGTTTCACTCTGTTTTCTCCTATATGGATACATGTAGTTGGAACTCTATATCAAACACGGTTTGTGCTAGCTCTTTGAAACATGGCACAATAATGTAGTTTCAAGTTCAGTCGCTATGTTTTGTGTCCTATTAAGTATCCCCAAGCAGAGACTTACGAGAATCACATTCATTGAAGGTGGTTGCCAACCTTCCAAAAAACTACTAGTTTCCAGAAATCTCACCAAACTTTTTTCACCCAATCTTGATGATACTTGCAGGTAATGATCAGTACACAAATCCCACTTGGCTCACCAAATTTAGTTCTTCTAGGTTAAACCGTTCCTTTGCAGTAACGGTTTTCATGTTTAGGTTTCACTCTGTTTTCTCCTATATGGATACATGTAGTTGGAACTCTAAATCAAACACGGTTTCTGCTAGCTCGTTGAAACTTGGCACAATAATGTAGTTCCAAGTTCTATCACTATGGTTTGTATCCTATTAAAGTAGCCCCAAGCAGAGACTGACGAGAATCACTTTCATTGAAAGGGGTTGCCAAGCTTCCAAAAAACTACGAGTTTCCTGATATCTCAGCAAACATTTTTTCACCCAATCTTGATGATACTGGCAGGTAATGATCAGTACACCAATCCCACTTGGCTCACCAAATTTCGTTCTTCTAGGTTAAAACGTTGCTTCCCAGTAATGGTTTTCATGTTTAGGTTTCAATCTCTTTTCTCCTATATGGGTACATGTAGTTGGAACTCTAAGTCAAACTCGGTTTGTGCTAGCTCTTTGAAACTTGGCACAATAATGTAGTTCCAAGTTCTATCGCTATGGTTTGTGTCCTATTGAATTAGTCCCAAGCAGAGACTGACGAGAATCACTTTCATTGAAAGGGGTTGCCAAGCTTCTGAAAATCTACGAGTTTCCGAAAATATCAGCAAACATTTTTTCACTCAATCTTGATGATACTGGCAGGTAATGATCACTACACCAATCCCACTTGGCTCACCAAATTTCGTTCTTCTAGGTTAAACGATTCCTTTGCAGTAACCGTTTTCATGTTTAGGTTTCACTCTGTTTTCTCCTATATGGATACATGTAGTTGGAACTCTAAATCAATCACGGTTTGTGCTAGCTCTTTGAAACTTGGCACAATAATGTACTTCCAAGGTCTATCGCTATGTTTTGTGTCCTATTGAAGTAGCCCCAAGCAGAGACTGACGAGAATCAATTTCATTGAAAGGGGTTGCCAAGCTTCTGAAAAACTACGAGTTTCCTGAAATCTCAGCAAACATTTTTTAACCCAATCTTGATGATACTTGCAGGTAATGATCAGTACACCAATCCCACTTGGCTCACCAATTTCGTTCTTCTAGGTTAAACCGTTCCTTTGCAGTAACCGTTTTCATGTTTAGGTTTCACTCTGTTTTCTCCTATATGGATACATGTAGTTGGAACTCTAAATCAAACACGGTTTGTGCTAGCTCTTTGAAACTTGGCACAATAATGTACTTCCAAATTCTATCGCTAAGGTTTGTGTCCTATTGAAGTAGCCCCAAGCAGAGACTGAGGAGAATCACTTTCATTGAAAGGGGTTGCAAGCTTCCAAAAAACTACGAGATTCCTGAAATCTCAGCAAACATTTTTCCAGCCAATCTTGATGATACTTGCAGGTAATGATCAGTACACCAATCCCACTTGGCTCACCAAATTTAGTTCTTCTAGGTTAAACCGTTCGTTGCAATAGCCAGTTTCATGTTTAGGTTTCACTCTGTTTTCTCCTATATGGATATATGTAGTTGGAACTCTAAATCAAACACGGTTTGTGCTAGATCTTTGAAACTTGACACAATAATGTAATTCCAAGTTCTATCGCTATGTTTTGTGTCCTATTGAAGTATCCCCAAGCAGAGACTGATGAGAATCACTTTCATTGAAAGGGTTGCCAAGCTTCCAAAAAACTACGAGTTTCCTGAAATCTCAGCAAACATTTTTTCACCCAATCTTGATGATACTGGCAGGTAATGATCAGTACACCAATCCCACTTGGCTAACCAAATTTCGTTCTTCTAGGTTAAACCGTTCCTTTGCAGTAACCGTTTTCATGTTTAGGTTTCCTCTGTTTTCTCCTCTATGGATACATGTATTTGGAACTCTAAATCAAACACGGTTGTGCTAGCTCTTTGAAACTTGGCACAATAATGTAGTTCCAAGTTCTACCGCTATGGTTTGTGTCCTATGGAAGAAGCCCCAAGCAGAGACTGACGAGAGTCACTTTCATTGAAAGGGGTTGCCAAGCTTCCAAAAAACTACGAGTTTCCTGCAATCTGAGCAAACATTTTTAACCCAATCTTGATGATACTTGCAGGTAATGATCAGTACACCAATCCCACTTGGCTCACCAAATTTCGTTCTTCTAGATTAAACTGTTCGTTTGCAGTAACCGTTTTCATGTTTAGGTTTCACTCTGTTTTCTCCTATAAGGATACATGTAGTTGGAACTCTAAATCAAACACGGTTTGTGCTAGCTCTTTGAAACTTGGCACAATAATATAGTTCCAAGTTCTATCGCTATGGTTTGTGTCCTATTGAAGTAGCCCCAAGAAGTGACTGACGAGAATCACTTTCATTGAAAGGGGTTGCCAAGCTTCCAAAAAACTACGAGTTTCCTGAAATCTCAGCAAACATTTTTTCACCCAATCTTGATGATACTGGCAGGTAATGATCAGTACACCAATCCCACTTGGCTCACCAAATTTCATTCTTCTAGGTTAAACCATTCGTTTGCAGTAACCGTTTTCATTTTTAGGTTTCACTCTGTTTTCTCCTATATGGATACATGTAGTTGGAACTCCAAATCAAACACGGTTTGTGCTAGCTCTTTGAAACTTGGCACAATAATGTAGTTCCAAGTTCTATCACTATGGTTTGTGTCCTTTTGAAGTAGCCCCAAGCAGAGACTGATGAGAATCACTTTCATTGAAAGGGGTTGCCAACTTCCAAAAAACTACGAGTTTCCTGAAATCTCAGCAAACATTTTTTCACCCAATCTTGATGATACTTGCAGTAATGATCAGTACACTAGTCCCACTTGGCTCACCAAATTTCGTTCTTCTAGGGTAAACCGTTCATTTGCAGTAACCGTTTACATGTTAAGGTTTCACTCTGTTTTCTCCTATATGGATACATGTAGTTGGAACTCTAAATCAAACACGGTTTGTGCTAGCTCTTTGAAACTTGGCACAATAATGTAGTTTCAAGTTCAGTCGCTATGTTTTGTGTCCTATTAAGTATCCCCAAGCAGAGACTTACAAGAATCACATTCATTGAAAGTGGCTGCCAACCTTCCAAAAAACTACTAGTTTCCAGAAATCTCAGCAAACTTTTTTTCACCCAATCTTGATGATACTTGCAGGTAATGATCAGTACACAAATCCCACTTGGCTCACCAAATTTAGTTCTTCTAGGTTAAACCGTCCCTTTGCAGTAACGGTTTTCATGTTTAGGTTTCACTCTGTTTTCTCCTATATGGATACATGAAGTTGGAACTCTAAATCAAACACGGTTTCTGCTAGCTCTTTGAAACTTGGCACAATAATGTAGTTCCAAGGTCTATCGCTATGTTTTGTGTCCTATTGAAGTAGCAACAAGCAGAGACTGACGAGAATCACTTTCATTGAAAGGGGTTGCCAAGCTTCCGAAAAACTACGAGTTTTCGAAAATCTCAGCAAACATTTTTTCACTGAATCTTGATGATACTGGCAGGTAATGATCACTACACCAATCCCACTTGGCTCACCAAATTTCGTTCTTCTAGGTAAAACCGTTCGTTTGCAGTAGCCGTTTTCATGTTTAGGTTTCACTCTGTTTTCTCCTATATGGATACATGTAGTTGGAACTCTAAATCAAACACGGTTTGTGCTAGCTCTTTGAAACTTGGCACAATAATGTAGTTCCAAATTCTATCGCTATGTTTTGTGTCCTATTGAAGTAGCCCCAAGCAGAGACTGAGGAGAATCACTTTCATTGAAAGGGGTTGCCAAGCTTCCAAAAAACTACGAGTTTCCTGAAATCTCAGCAAACATTTTTTCACCCAATCTTGATGATACTGGCAGGTAATGATCAGTACACCAATCCCACTTGGCTCACCAAGTTTCGTTCTTCTAGGTTAAACGATTCCTTTGCAGTAACCGTTTTCATGTTTAGGTTTCACTCTGTTTTCTCCTATATGGATACATGTAGTTGGAACTCTAAATCAAACACGGTTTGTGCTAGCTCTTTGAAACTTGGCACAATAATGTAGTTCCAAGGTCTATCGCTATGTTTTGTGTCCTATTGAAGTAGCCCCAAGCAGAGACTGAAGAGAATCACTTTCATTGAAAGGGGTTGCCAAGCTTACAAAAAACTACAAGTTTCCGAAAGTCTCAGCAAACATTTTTTCACTCAATCTTGATGATACTGGCAGGTAATGATCAGTACACCAATCCCACTTGGCTCACCAAATTTCTTTCTTCTATGTAAAACCGTTCGTTTGCATTAGCCGTTTTCATGTTTAGGTTTCACTCTGTTTTCTCCTATATGGATACATGTAGTTGGAACTCTAAATCAAACACGTTTTGTGCTAGCTCTTTGAAACTTGGCACAATAATGTAGTTCCAAGTTCTATCGCTATGGTTTGTGTCCTTTTGAAGTAGCCCCAAGAAGTGACTGACGAGAATCACTTTCATTGAAAGGGGTTGCCAAGCTTCCAAAAAACTACGAGTTTGCTCAAATCTCAGCAAACATTTTTTCACCCATTCTTGATGATACTGGCAGGTAATGATCAGTACACCAATCCAACTTGGCTTACCAAATTTCGTTCTTCTAGGTTAAACCGTTCCTTTGCAGTAACCGTTTTCATGTTTAGGTTTCACTCTGTTTTCTCCTATATGGATACATGTAGTTGGAACTCTAAATCAAACACGGTTTGTGCTAGCTCTTTGAAACTTGGCACAATAATGTACTTCCAAATTCTATCGCTAAGGTTTGTGTCCTATTGAAGTAGCCCCAAGCAGAGACTGAGGAGAATCACTTTCATTGAAAGGGGTTGCAAGCTTCCAAAAAACTACGAGATTCCTGAAATCTCAGCAAACATTTTTTCAGCCAATCTTGATGATACTTGCAGGTAATGATCAGTACACCAATCCCACTTGGCTCACCAAATTTAGTTCTTCTAGGTTAAACCATTCGTTTGCAATAGCCAGTTTCATGTTTAGGTTTCACTCTGTTTTCTCCTATATGGATATATGTAGTTGGAACTCTAAATCAAACACGGTTTGTGCTAGCTCTTTGAAACTTGACACAATAATGTAATTCCAAGTTCTATCGCTATGTTTTGTGTCCTATTGAAGTATCCCCAAGCAGAGACTGATGAGAATCACTTTCATTGAAAGGGGTTGCCAAGCTTCCAAAAAACTACTTGTTTCCTGAAATCTCAGCAAACATTTTTTCACCCAATCTTGATGATACTGGCCGGTAATGATCAGTACACCAATCCCATTTGGCTCACCAAATTTCATTCTTCTAGGGTAAACCGTTCCTTTGCATTAACCGTTTTCATTTTTAGGTTTCACTCGGTTTTCTCCTATATGGATACATGCAGTTGGAACTCTAAATCAAACACGGTTTGTGCTAGCTATTGAAACTTGGCACAATAAAGTACTTCCAAGTTCTATCGCTATGGTTTGTGTCCTATTGAAGTAGCCCCAAGCAGAGACTGAGGAGAATTATTTTCATTGAAAGGGGTTGCCAAGCTTCCAAAAAACTACGAGATTCCTGAAATCTCAGCAAACATTTTTTCACACAATCTTGATGATACTGGCAGGTAATGATCAGTACACCAATCCCACCTAGCTCACCAAATTTCGTTCTTCTAGGATAAACCGTTCCTTTGCAGAAACCGTTTTCATTTTTAGGTTTCACTCTGTTTTCTCCTATATGGATACATGTAGTTGGAACTCCAAATCAAACACGGTTTGTGCTAGCTCTTTGAAACTTGGCACAATAATGTAGTTCCAAGTTCTATCACTATGGTTTGTGTCCTATTGAAGTAGCCCCAAGCAGAGACTGACGAGAATCACTTTCATTGAAATGGGTTGCCAAGCTTCCAAAAACTACGAGTTTCCTGAAATCTCAGCAAACATTTTTTCACCCAGTCTTGATGATACTGGCAGGTAATGATTAGTACACCAATCCCACTTTGCTCACCAAATTCGTTCTTCTAGGGTAAACCGTTCCTTTGCATTAACAGTTTTCATTTTTCGGTTTCACTCTGTTTTCTCTTATATGGATACATGTAGTTGGAACTCTAAATCAAACACGGTTTGTGCTAGCTCTTTGAAACATGGCACAATAATGTAGTTCCAAGTTCTATGGCTATGGTTTGTGTCCTTTTGAAGTAGCCCCAAGAAGTGACTGACGATAATCACTTTAATAGAAAGGGGTTGCCAAGCTTCCAAAAAACTACGAGTTTCCTGAAATCTCATCAAACATTTTTTCACCCAATCTTGATGATACTTGCAGGTAATGATCAGTACACCAATCCCACTTGGCTCACCAAATTTCGTTCTTCTACGTTAAACCATTCCTTTGCAGTAACCGTTTTTCATGTTTAGGTTTCACTCTGTTTTCTCCTATATGGATACATGTAGTTGGAACTCCAAATGAAACACGGTTTGGGCTAGCTCTTTGAAACTTGGCACAATAATGTAGTTCCAAGGTCTATCACTATGGTTTGTGTCCCATTGAAGTAGAACCAAGCAGAGACTTTCGAGAATCACTTTCACTGAAAGGGGTTTCCAAGCTTCCGAAAAACTACGAGTTTCCGAAAATCTCAGCAAACATTTTTCACCCAATCTTGATGATACTTGCAGGTAATTATCAGTACACCAATCCCACTTGGCTCACCAAATTTCGTTCATCTAGGTTAAACTGTTCCTTTGCAGTAACCGTTTTTCATGTTTAGGTTTCACACTGTTTTCTCCTATATGGATACATGTAGTTGGAACTCTAAATCAAATACGGTTTGTGCTAGCTCTTTGAAACTTGGCACAATAATGTAGTTCCAAGTTCTATTGCTATGGTTTGTGTCCTTTTGAAGTAGCCCCAAGCAGAGACTGACGAGAATCACTTTCATTGAAAGGGGTTGCCAAGCTTCCAAAAAACTACGATTTCCTGAAATCTCAGCAAACATTTTTTCACCCAATCTTGATGATACTGGCAAGTAATGATCAGTACACCATTCCCACTTGGCTCACCAAATTTCGTTCTTCTAGGTTAAACCGTTCCTTTGCAGTAACTGTTTTCATGTTTAGGTTTCACTCTGTTTTCTCCTATATGGATACATGTAGTTGGAACTCTAAATCAAACACGGTTTGTGCTAGCTCTTTGAAACTTGGCACAAAAATGTAGTTCCAACTTCTATCGCTATGGATTGTGTCCTATGAAGTAGCCCCAAGCAGAGACTGACGAGAATCACTTTCATTGAAAGGGGTTGCCAAGCTTCCAAAAAACTACGATTTCCTGAAATCTCAGCAAACACTTTTCACCCAATCTTGATGATACTTGCAGGTAATGATCAGTGCACCAATCCCACTTGGCTCACCAAATTTCGTTCTTCTAGGTTAAACAGTTCCTTTGCAGCAACCGTTTTCATGTTTAGGTTTCACTCTGTTTTCTCCTATATGGATACATGTAGTTGGAACTCTAAATCAAACACGGTTTGTGCTAGCTCTTTGAAACATGGCACAATAATGTAGTTCCAAGTTCTATCGCTATGGTTTGTTTCCTATTGAAGTAGCCCCAAGCAGAGACTGACGAGAATCACTTTCATTGAAAGGGGTTGCCAAACTTCCAAAAAACTACGATTTCCTGAAATCTGAGCAAAGATTTTTTCACCCAATCTTGATGATACGTGCCGGTAATGATCAGTACACCAATCACTCTTGGCTCACCAAATTTCGTTCTTCTAGGTTAAACTGTTCGTTTGCAGTAACCGTTTACATGTTTAGGTTTCACTCTGTTTTCTCCTTATGGATACATGTAGTTGGAACTCTAAATCAAACAGGGTTTGTGTTAGCTCTTTGAAACTTGGCACAATAATGTAGTTACAAGTTCTATCGCTATGGTTTGTGTCCTATTGAAGTAGCCCCAAGCAGAGACTGACGAGAATCACTTTCATTGAAAGGGGTGACCAAGCTTCCAAAAACTACAATTTCCTGCAATCTGAGCAAACATTTTTTCATCCAAAATTTATGATACTTGGAGGTAATGATCAGTACACCAATCCCACTTGTCTCACCCAATTTCGTTTTCTAGATTAAACCGTTCCTTTGCAGTAACCGTTTTCATGTTTAGGTTTCACTCTCTTTTCTCCTATATGGATACAATGTAGTTGGAACTCTAAATCAAACACGGTTTGTGATAGCTCTTTGAAACTTGGCACAATAATGTAGTTCCAAGTTCTATCGCTATGGTTTGTGTCCTATTGAAGTAGCACCAAGCAGAGACTGACGAGAATCACTTTCATTGAAAGGGGTTGCCAAGCTTCCAAAAAACTACGATTTCCTGAAATCTCAGGAATCATTTTTTCACCCAAACTTGATGATACTTGCAGGGAATGATAAGTACACTATTCCCACTTGGCTCACCAAATTTCGTTCTTCCAGGTTAAAATGTTCCTTTGCAGTAACCGTTTTCATGTTTAGGTTTCACTCTGTTTTCTCCTATATGGATACATGTAGTTGGAACTCTAAATCAAATACGGTTTGTGCTAGCTCTTTGAAACTTGGCACAATAATGTAGTTCCAAGTTCTATTGCTATGGTTTGTGTCCTATTGAAGTAGCCCCAAGCAGAGACTGACGAGAATCACTTTCATTGAAAGGAGTTGCCAAGCTTCCAAAAAACTACGAGTTTCCTGAAATCTCAGCGTACATTTTTTCACCCAATCTTGCTGATACTTGCAGGTAATGATCAGTACACAAATCCCACTTGGCTCACCAAATGTCATTCTTCTAGGTTAAACCGTTCCTTTGCAGTAACCGTTTTCATGTTTAGGTTTCACTCTGTTTTCTCCTATA
The DNA here is from genome assembly GCF_045843805.1 of Urocitellus parryii. Lineage (NCBI taxonomy): Eukaryota > Metazoa > Chordata > Mammalia > Rodentia > Sciuridae > Urocitellus > Urocitellus parryii. The sequence continues at coordinate 30,548 of NW_027552796.1, read as the reverse complement.
TGGATACATGTAGTTGGAACTCTAAATCAAACACGGTTTGTGCTAGCTCTTTGAAACTTGGCACAATAATGTAGTTCCAAGTTCAATCGCTGTGTTTTGTGTCCTATGGAAGTATCCCCAAGCAGAGACTGAGGAGAATCACTTTCATTGAAAGGGGTTGCCAAGCTTCCAAAAAACTACGAGTTTCCTGAAATCTCAGCAAACATTTTTTCAGCCAATCTTGATGATACTTGCAGGTAATGATCAGTACACCAATCCCACTTGGCTCACCAAATTTAGTTCTTCTAGGTTAAACCGTTCGTTTGCAGTAACCGTTTTCATGTTTAGGTTTCACTCTGTTTTCTCCTATATGGATAAATGTAGTTGGAACTCTAAATCAAACACGGTTTGTGCTAGCTCTTTGAAACTTGGCACAATAATGTAGTTCCAAGTTCAATCGCTATGTTTTGTGTCCTATGGAAGTATCCCCAAGCAGAGACTTACGAGAATCACTTTCATTGAAAGGGGTTGCCAAGCTTCCAAAAAACTACGAGTTTCCTGAAATCTCAGCAAACATTTTTTCACCGAATCTTGATGATACTTGCAGGTAATGATCAGTACACGAATCCCACTTGGCTCACCAAATTTCGTTCTTCTAGGTTAAATGATTCCTTTGCAGTAACCGTTTTCATGTTTAGGTTTCACTCTGTTTTCTCCTATATGGATACATGTAGTTGGAACTCTAAATCAAACACGGTTTGTGCTAGCTCTTTGAAACTTGGCACAATAATGTAGTTCCAAGGTCTATCGCTATGTTTTGTGTCCTATTGAAGTAGCCCCAAGCAGAGACTGACGAGAATCACTTTCATTGAAAGGGGTTGCCAAGCTTCCAAAAAACTACAAGTTTCCGATAATGTCAGCAAACATTTTTTCACTCAATCTTGATGATACTGGCAGGTAATGATCAGTACACCAATCCCACTTGGCTCACCAAATTTCGTTCTTCTAGGTAAAACCGTTCGTTTGCAGTAGCCGTTTTCATGTTTAGGTTTCACTCTGTTTTCTCCTATATGGATACATGTAGTTGGAACTCTAAATCAAACACGGTTTGTGCTAGCTCTTTGAAACTTGGCACAATAATGTAGTTCCAAGTTCTCTCACTATGGTTTGTGTCCTATTGAAGTAGCCCCAAGAAGAGACTGACGAGAATCACTTTCATTGAAAGGGGTTGCCAAGCTTCTGAAAAACTACGAGTTTCCTGAAATCTCAGCAAACATTATTTCACCCAATCTTGATGATACTGGCAGGTAATGATCAGTACACCAATCCCACTTGGCTCACCAAATTTCGTTCTTCTAGGTTAAACTGTTCGTTTGCAGTATCTGTTTTCATGTTTAGGTTTCACTCTGTTTTCTCCTATAAGGATACATGTAGTTGGAACTCTAAATCAAACACGGTTTGTGCTAGCTCTTTGAAACGTGGCACAATAATGTAGTTCCAAGTTCTATCGCTATGTTTTGTGTCCTATTGAAGTAGCCCCAAGAAGTGACTGACGAGAATCACTTTCATTGAAAGGGGTTGCCAAGCTTCCAAAAAACTACGAGTTTCCTGAAATCTCAGCAAAGATTTTTTCACCCAATCTTGATGATACTGGCAGGTAATGATCAGTACACCAATCCCACTTGGCTCAGCAAATTTCGTTCTTCTATTGTAAACCGTTCCTTTGCAGTAACCGTTTTCATGTTAAGGTTTCACTCTGTTTTCTCTTATATGGATACATGTAGTTGGAACTCTATATCAAACACGGTTTGTGCTAGCTCTTTGAAACTTGGCACAATAATGTAGTTTCAAGTTCAGTCGCTATGTTTTGTGTCCTATTGAAGTAGCCCCAAGCAGAGACTTACGAGAATCACATTCATTGAAAGTGGTTGCCAAGCTTCCAAAAAACTACTAGTTTCCAGAAATCTCAGCAAACATTTTTTCACCCAATCTTGATGATACTTGCAGGTAATGATCAGTACACAAATCCCACTTGGCTCACCAAATTTAGTTCTTCTAGGTTACACCGTTCCTTTGCAGTAACCGTTTTCATGTTTAGGTTTCACTCTGTTTTCTCCTATGTGGATACATGTAGTTGGAACTCTAAATCAAACACGGTTTGTGCTAGCTCTTTGAAACTTGGCACAATAATGTAGTTTCAAGTTCTATCGCTATGTTTTGTGTCCTATTGAAGTAGCCCCAAGAAGTGACTGACGAGAATCACTTTCATTGAAAGGGGTTGCCAAGCTTCCAAAAAACTACGAGTTTCCTGAAATCTCAGCAAAGATTTTTTCACCCAATCTTGATGATACTGGCAGGTAATGATCAGTACACAAATCCCACTTGGCTCACCAAATTTAGTTCTTCTAGGTTAAACCGTTCCTTTGCAGTAACCGTTTTCATGTTAAGGTTTCACTCTGTTTTCTCTTATATGGATACATGTAGTTGGAACTCTATATCAAACACGGTTTGTGCTAGCTCTTTGAAACTTGGCACAATAATGTAGTTTCAAGTTCAGTCGCTATGTTTTGTGTCCTATTGAAGTATCCCCAAGCAGAGACTTACGAGAATCACATTCATTGAAAGTGGTTGCCAAGCTTCCAAAAAACTACTAGTTTCCAGAAATCTCAGCAAACATTTTTTCACCCAATCTTGATGATACTTGCAGGTAATGATCAGTACACAAATCCCACTTGGCTCACCAAATTTAGTTCTTCTAGGTTAAACCGTTCCTTTGCAGTAACCGTTTTCATGTTTAGGTTTCACTCTGTTTTCTCCTATGTGGATACATGTAGTTGGAACTCTAAATCAAACACGGTTTGTGCTAGCTCTTTGAAACTTGGCACAATAATGTAGTTCCAAGTTCTATCACTATGGTTTGTATCCTATTGAAGTAGCCCCAAGCAGAGACTGACGAGAATCACTTTCATTGAAAGGGGTTGCCAAGCTTCCAAAAAACTACGAGTTTCCTGAAATCTCAGCAAACATTTTTTCACCCAATCTTGATCATACTGGTAGGTAATGATCAGTACACCAATTCCACTTGGCTCACCAAATTTCGTTCTTCTAGGTTAAAACGTTCCTTCGCAGTAACTGTTTTCATGTTTAGGTTTAACTCTGTTTTCTCCTATATGGATACATGTAGTTGGAACTCTAAATCAAACACGGTTTGTGCTAGCTCTTTGAAACTTGGCACAATAATATAGTTCCAAGTTCTATCGCTATGGTTTGTGTCCTTTTGAAGTAGCCCCAAGCAGAGACTGATGAGAATCACTTTCATTGAAAGGGGTTGCCAAGCTTCCAAAAAACTACGAGTTTCCTGAAATCTCAGCAAACATTTTTTCACCCAATCTTGATGATACTGGCAGGTAATTATCAATACACCAATCCCACTTGGCTCACCAAATTTCGTTCTTCTAGGTTAAACCATTCCTTTGCAGTAACCGTTTTCATGTTTAGGTTTCACTCTGTTTTCTCCTATATGGATACATGTAGTTGGAACTCCAAATGAAACACGGTTTGTGCTAGCTCTTTGAAACTTGGCACAATAATGTAGTTCCAAGGTCTATCGCTATGGTTTGTGTCCCATTGAAGTAGAACCAAGCAGAGACTTACGAGAATCACTTTCACTGAAAGGGGTTGCCAAGCTTCCGAAAAACTACGAGTTTCCCAAAATCTCAGCAAACATTTTTAACCCAATCTTGATGATACTTGCAGGTAATTATCAGTACACCAATCCCACTTGGCTCACCAAATTTCGTTCTTCTTGGTTAAACCGTTCCTTTGCAGTAACCGTTTTCATTTTTAGGTTTCACTCTGTTTTCTCCTATATGGATACATGTAGTTGGATCTCTAAATCAAACATGGTTTGTGCAAGCTCTTTGAAACTTGGCACAATAATGTAGTTCCAAGTTCTATCGCTATGGTATGTGTCCTATTGAAGTAGCCCCAAGCAGAGACTGAGGAGAATCACTTTCATTGAAAGGGGTTGCCAAGCTTCCGAAAAACTACCAGTTTGCGGAAATCTCAGCAAACATTTTTTCGCCCAATCTTGATGATACTGGCAGGTAATGATCAGTACACCAATCCCTCTTGTCTCACCAAATTTCATTGTTCTAGGTTAAACCGTTCCTTTGCAGTAACCGTTTTCATGTTTAGGTTTCACTCTGTTTTCTCCTATATGGATACATGTAGTTGGAACTCTAAATCAAACACGGTTTGTGCTAGCTCTTTGAAACTTGGCACAATAATGTAGTTCCAAGTTGTATCGGTATGGTTTGTGTCCTATTGAAGTAGCCCCAAGCAGAGACTGACGCGAATCACTTTCATTGAAAGGGTTTGCCAAGCTTCCAAAAAACTACGATTTCCTGAAATCTCAGGAAACATTTTTTCACCCAATCTTGATGATACTTGCAGGGAATGATAAGTACACCTATCCCACTTGGCTCACCAAATTTCGTTCTTCTAGGTTAAACTGTTCCTTTGCAGTAACCGTTTTCATGTTTAGGTTTCACACTGTTTTCTCCTATATGGATACATGTAGTTGGAACTCTAAATCAAATACGGTTTGTGCTAGCTCTTTGAAACTTGGCACAATAATGTAGTTCCAAGTTCTATTGCTATGGTTTGTGTCCTTTTGAAGTAGCCCCAAGCAGAGACTGACGAGAATCACTTTCATTGAAAGGGGTTGCCAAGCTTCCAAAAAACTACGATTTCCTGAAATCTCAGCAAACATTTTTTCTCCCAATCTTGATGATACTTGCAGGTAATGATCAGTGCACCAATCCCACTTGGCTCACCAAATTTCGTTCTTCTAGGTTAAACAGTTCCTTTGCAGCAACCGTTTTCATGTTTAGGTTTCACTCTGTTTTCTCCTATATGGATACATGTAGTTGGAACTCTAAATCAAACACGGTTTGTGCTAGCTCTTTGAAACATGGCACAATAATGTAGTTCCAAGTTCTATCGCTATGGTTTGTTTCCTATGGAAGTAGCCCCAAGCAGAGACTGACGAGAATCACTTTCATTGAAAGGGGTTGCCAAGCTTCCAAAAAACTACGATTTCCTGAAATCTGAGCAAAGATTTTTTCACCCAATCTTGATGATACGTGCCGGTAATGATCAGTACACCTATCCCACTTGGCTCACCAAATTTCGTTCTTCAAGTTTAAACTGTTCCTTTGCAGTAACCGTTTAAATGTTTAGGTTTCACTCTGTTTTCTCCTATATGGATACATGTAGTTGGAACTCTAAATCAAACAGGGTTGGTGCTAGCTCTTTGAAACTTGGCACAATAATGTAGTTCCAAGTTGTATCGCTATGGTTTGTGTCCTTTTGAAGTAGCCCCAAGCAGAGACTGACGAGAATCACTTTCATTGAAAGGGGTGACCAAGCTTCCAAAAAACTACAATTTCCTGCAATCTGAGCAAACATTTTTTCACCCAATCTTTATGATACTTGGAGGTAATGATCAGTACACCAATCCCACTTGTCTCACCAAATTTCGTTTTCTAGGTTAAACCGTTCCTTTGCAGTAACCGTTTTCATGTTTAGGTTTCACTCTGTTTTCTCCTATATGGATACATGAAGTTGGAACTCTAAATCAAACACGGTTTGTGCTAGCTCTTTCAAACTTGGCACAATAATGTAGTTCCAAGTTCTATCGCTATGGTTTGTGTCCTATTGAAGTAGCCCCAAGAGGAGACTGATGAGAATCACTTTCTTCGAAAGGGGTTGCCAAGCTTCCAAAAAACTACGATTTCCTGAAATCTCAGGAAACATTTTTTCACCCAATCTTGATGATACTTGCAGGGAATGATAAGTACACCATTCCCACTTGGCTCACCAAATTTCGTTCTTCCAGGTTAAAATGTTCCTTTGCAGTAACCGTTTTCATGTTTAGGTTTCACTCTGTTTTCTCCTATATGGATACATGTAGTTGGAACTCTAAATCAAATACGGTTTGTGCTAGCTCTTTGAAACTTGGCACAATAATGTAGTTCCAAGTTCTATTGCTATGGTTTGTGTCCTATTGTAGTAGCCCCAAGCAGAGACTGACGAGAATCACTTTCATTGAAAGGAGTTGCCAAGCTTCCAAAAAACTACGAGTTTCCTGAAATCTCAGCAAACATTTTTTCACCCAATCTTGATGATACTTGCAGGTAATGATCAGTACACCATTCCCACTTGGCTCACCAAATTTCGTTCTTCTAGTTTAAATCGTTCTTTTGCAGTAACCGTTTTCATGTTTAGGTTTCAATCTGTTTTCTCCTATATGGATACATGTAGTTGGAACTCTAAATCAAATACGGTTTGTGCTAGCACTTTGAAACTTGGCACAATAATGTAGTTCCAAGTTCTATCGCTATGGTTTGTGTCCTATTGAAGTAGCCCCAAGCAGAGACTGACGAGAATCACTTTCATTGAAAGGGGTTGCCAAGCTTCCAAAAAACTACGATTTCCTGAAATCTCAGGAATCATTTTTTCACCCAATTTTTATGATACTTGCAGGGAATGATCAGTACACCTATCCCACTTGGCTCACCAAATTTCGTTTTTCTCGGTTAAACTGTTCCTTTGCAGTAACCGTTTTCATGTTTAGGTTTCACTCTGTTTTCTCCTATATGGATACATGTATTTGGAACTTTAAATCAAACACGGTTTCTGCTAGCTCTTTGAAACTTGGCACAATAATGTAGTTCCAAGTTCTATCACTATGGTTTGTGTCCTATTGAAGTAGCCCCAAGCAGAGACTGACGAGAATCACTTTCATTGAAAGGAGTTGCCAAGCTTCCAAAAAACTACGAGTTTCCTGAAATCTCAGCAAACATTTTTTCACCCACTCTTGATGATACTTGCAGGTAATGATAAGTACAGCATTCACACTTGGCTCACCAAACTTCGTTCTTTCTAGGTTAAATCGTTCTTTTGCAGTAACCGTTTTCATGTTTAGGTTTCAATCTGTATTCTCCTATATGGATACATGTATTTGGAACTCTAAATCAAACACGGTTTGTGCTAGCTGTTTGAAACTTGGCACAATAATGTAGTTCCAAGTTGTATCGCTATGGTTTGTGTCCTATTGAAGTAGACCCAAGCAGAGACTCACGAAAATCACTTTCATTGAAAGGGGTTGCCATGCTTCCAAAAAACTACGAGTTTCCTGAAACCTCAGCAAACATTTTTTCACCCAATCTGGATGATACTGGCAAGTAATGATCAGTACACCATTCCCACTTGGCTCACCAAATTTCGTTCTTCTAGGTTAAACCGTTCCTTTGCAGTAACTGTTTTCATGTTTAGGTTTCACTCTGTTTTCTCCTATATCGATACATGTAGTTGGAACTCTAAATCAAACACGGTTTGTGCTAGCTCTTTGAACCTTGGCACAATAATGTAGTTCCAAGTTGTATCGGTATGGTTTGTGTACTATTGAAGTAGCCCCAAGCAGAGACTGACGAGAATCACTTTCATTGAAAGGGGTTGCCAAGCTTCCAAAAAACTACAATTTCCTGCAATCTGAGCAAACATTTTTTCACCCAATCTTTATGATACTTGGAGGTAATGATCAGTACACCAATCCCACTTGTCTCACCAAATTTCGTTGTTCTAGGTTAAACCGTTCCTTTGCAGTAACCGTTTTCATGTTTAAGTTTCACTCTGTTTTCTCCTATATGGATACATGTATTTGGAACTCTAAATCAAACACGGTTTGTGCTAGCTCTTTGAAACTTGGCACAATAATGTAGTTCCAAGTTCTATCGGTATGGTTTGTGTCCTATTGAAGTAGCCCCAAGCAGAGACTGACGAGAATCACTTTCATTGAAAGGGGGTGCCAAGATTCCAAAAAACTATGATTTCCTGAAATCTCAGGAATCATTTTTTCACCCAATCTTGATGATACTTGCAGGGAATGATCAGTACAAGAGTCCCACTTGGCTCACCAAATTTCGTTCTTCTCGGTTAAACTGTTCCTTTGCAGTAACCGTTTTCATGTTTAGGTTTCACTCTGTTTTCTCCTATATGGATACATGTAGTTGGAACTCTAAATCAAATACGGTTTGTGCTAGCTCTTTGAAACTTGGCACAATAATGTAGTTCCAAGTTCTATTGCTATGGTTTGTGTCCTATTGAAGTAGCCCCAAGCAGAGACTGACGAGAATCACTTTCATTGAAAGGAGTTGCCAAGCTTCCAAAAAACTACGGGTTTCCTGAAATCTCAGCAAACATTTTGTCACCCACTCTTGATGATACTTGCAGGTAACGATCAGTACACCATTCCCACTTGGCTCACCAAATTTCGTTCTTCTAGGTTAAATCGTTCGTTTGCAGTAACCGTTTTCATGTTTAGGTTTCACTCTGTTTTCTCCTATATGGATACATGAAGTTGGAACTCTAAATCAAACACGGTTTGTGCTAGCTGTTTAAAACTTGGCACAATAATGTAATAGCAAGTTGTATCTCTATGGTTTGTGTCGTATTGAAGTAGCCCAAAGCAGAGACTGACGAGAATCACTTTCATTGAAAGGGGTTGCCAAGCTTCCAAAAAACTACGATTTCCTGAAATCTGAGCAAAGATTTTTTCACCCAATCTTGATGATACTTGCAGGTAATGATCAGTACACAAATCCCACTTGGCTCACCAAATTTCATTCTTCTAGGTTTAACCGTTCCTTTGCAGTAACCGTTTTCATGTTTAGGTTTCACTCTGTTTTCTCCTATATGGATACATGTATTTTGAACTCTAAATCAAATACGGTTTGTGCTAGCTCTTTGAAACTTGGCACAATAATGTAGTTCCAAGTTCTATCGCTATGGTTTGTGTCCTATAGAAGTAGCCCCAAGCAGAGACTGACGACAATCACTTTAATTGAAAGGGGTTGCCAAGCTTCCAAAAAACTACGAGTTTCCTGAAATCTCAGCAAACATTTTTCACCCAATCTTGATGATACTGGCAAGTAATGATCAGTACACCATTCCCACTTGGCTCACCAAATTTCGTTCTTCTAGGTTAAACCGTTCCTTTGCAGTAACTGTTTTCATGTTTAGGTTTCACTCTGTTTTCTCCTATATGGATACATGTAGTTGGAACTCTAAATCAAACACGGTTTGTGCTAGCTCTTTGAACCTTGGCACAATAATGTAGTTCCAAGTTCTATCACTATGGTTTGTGTCCTATTGAAGTAGCCCCAAGCAGAGACTGACGAGAATCACTTTCATTGAAAGGGGTTGCCAAGCTTCCAAAAAGCTACGATTTCCTGAAATCTGAGCAAAGATTTTTTCACCCAATCTTGATGATACGTGCCGGTAATGATCAGTACACCAATCACACTTGGCTCACCAAATTTCGTTCTTCTAGGTTAAACCGTTCCTTTGCAGTAACCGTTTTCATGTTTAGGTTTCACTCTGTTTTCTCCTATATGCATACATGTAGTTGGAACTCTAAATCAAACACGGTTTGTGCTAGCTCTTTGAAACTTGGCACAATAATGTAGTTCCAAGTTCTATCCCTATGGTTTGTGTCCTATTGAAGTAGCCCCAAGCAGAGACTGACGAGAATCACTTGCATTGAAAGGGGTTGCCAAGCTTCCAAAAAACTATGATTTCCTGAAATCTGAGCAAAGATTTTTTCACCCAATCTTGATGATACGTGCCGGTAATGATCAGTACACCAATCACTCTTGGCTCACCAAATTTCGTTCTTCTAGGTTAAACTGTGCGTTTGCAGTAACCGTTTTCATGTTTAGGTTTCACTCTGTTTTCTCCTTAGGGATACATGTAGTTGGAACTCTAAATCAAACAGGGTTTGTGCTAGCTCTTTGAAACTTGGCACAATAATGTAGTTCCAAGATCTATCGCTATGGTTTGTGTCCTATGGAAGTAGCCCCAAGCAGAGACTGACGAGAATCACTTTCATTGAAAGGGGTTGAAAAGCTTCCAAAAAACTACAATTTCCTGCAATCTGAGAAAACATTTTTTCACCCAAACTTTATGATACTTGGAGGTAATGATCAGTACACCAATCCCACTTGTCTCACCAAATTTCGTTTTCTAGGTTAAACCGTTCCTTTGCAGTAACCGTTTTCATGTTTAGGTTTCACTCTGTTTTCTCCTATATGGATACATGTAGTTGGAACTCTAAATCAAACACGGTTTGTGCTAGCTCTTTGAAACTTTTCACAATAATGTAGTTCCAAGTTCTATCGCTATGGTTTGTGTCCTATTGAAGTAGCCCCAAGCAGAGACTGACGAGAATCACTTTCATTGAAAGGGGTTGCCAAGCTTCCAAAAAACTACGAGTTTCCTGAAATCTCAGCAAACATTTTTTCACCCAATCTTGATGATACTTGCAGGTAATGATCAGTACACCATTCCCACTTGGCTCACCAAATTTCGTTCTTCTAGGTTAAATCGTTCTTTTGCAGTAACCGTTTTCATGTTTAGGTTTCACTCTGTTTTCTCCTATATGGATACATGAAGTTGGAATTCTAAATCAAACACGGTTTGTGCTAGCTGTTTAAAACTTGGCACAATAGTGTAGTTCCAAGTTGTATCTCTATGGTTTGTGTCCTATTGAAGTAGCCCCAAGCAGAGACTGACGAGAATCACTTTCATTGAAAGGGGTTGCCAAGCTTCCAAAAAACTACGATTTCCTGAAATCTCAGCAAACATTTTTTCACCCAATCTTGATGATACTTGCAGGTAATGATCAGTACACCAATCCCACTTGGCTCACCAAATTTCGTTCTTCTAGGTTAAACCGTTCCTTTGCAGCAACCGTTTTCATGTTTAGGTTTCACTCTGTTTTCTCCTATATGGATACATGTTTTTAGGACTCTAAATCAAACACGGCTTGTGCTAGCTCTTTGAAACTTAGCACAATAATGTAGTTCCAAGTTCTATCGCTATGGTTTGTTTCCTATTGAAGTAGCCCCAAGCAGAGACTGACGAGAATCACTTTCATTGAAAGGGGTTGCCAAGCTTCCAAAAAACTACGATTTCCTGAAATCTGAGCAAAGATTTTTTCACCCAATCTTGATGATACGTGCCGGTAATGATCAGTACACCAATCACTCTTGGCTCACCAAATTTCGTTCTTCTAGGTTAAACCGTTCCTTTGCAGGAACTGTTTTCATGTTTAGGTTTCACTCTGTTTTCTCCTATATGGATACATGTAGTTGGAACTCTAAATCAAACACGGTTTGTGCTAGCTCTTTGAACCTTGGCACAATAATGTAGTTCCAAGTTGTATCGGTATGGTTTGTGTACTATTGAAGTAGCCCCAAGCAGATACTGACGAGAATCACTTTCATTGAAAGGGGTTGCCAAGCTTCCAAAAAACTACAATTTCCTGCAATCTGAGCAAACATTTTTTCACCCAATCTTTATGATACTTGGAGGTAATGATCAGTACACCAATCCCACTTGTCTCACCAAATTTCGTTGTTCTAGGTTAAACCGTTCCTGTGCAGTAACCGTTTTCATGTTTAAGTTTCACTCTGTTTTCTCCTATATGGATACATGTAGTTGGAACTCTAAATCAAAGACGGTTTGTGCTAGCTCTTTGAAACTTGGCACAATAATGTAGTTCCAAGTTCTATCGGTATGGTTTGTGTCCTATTGAAGTAGCCCCAAGCAGAGACTGACGAGAATCACTTTCATTGAAAGGGGGTGCCAAGATTCCAAAAAACTACGATTTCCTGAAATCTCAGGAATCATTTTTTCACCCAATCTTGATGATACTTGCAGGGAATGATCAGTACACCTATCCCACTTGGCTCACCAAATTTCGTTCTTCTAGGTTAAATCGTTCGTTTGCAGTAACCGTTTTCATGTTTAGGTTTCACTCTGTTTTCTCCTATATGGATACATGAAGTTGGAACTCTAAATCAAACACGGTTTGTGCTAGCTGTTTAAAACTTGGCACAATAATGTAATAGCAAGTTGTATCTCTATGGTTTGTGTCCTATTGAAGTAGCCCAAAGCAGAGACTGACGAGAATCACTTTCATTGAAAGGGGTTGCCAAGCTTCCAAAAAACTACGGGTTTCCTGAAATCTCAGCAAACATTTTGTCACCCACTCTTGATGATACTTGCAGGTAACGATCAGTACACCATTCCCACTTGGCTCACCAAATTTCGTTCTTCTAGGTTAAATCGTTCGTTTGCAGTAACCGTTTTCATGTTTAGGTTTCACTCTGTTTTCTGCTATATGGATACATGTAGTTGGAACTCTAAATCAAACACGGTTTGTGCTAGCTCTTTGAACCTTGGCACAATAATGTAGTTCCAAGTTCTATCACTATGGTTTGTGTCCTATTGAAGTAGCCCCAAGCAGAGACTGACGAGAATCACTTTCATTGAAAGGGGTTGCCAAGCTTCCAAAAAGCTACGATTTCCTGAAATCTGAGCAAAGATTTTTTCACCCAATCTTGATGATATGTGCCGGTAATGATCAGTACACCAATCACACTTGGCTCACCAAATTTCGTTTTCTAGGTTAAACCGTTCCTTTGCAGTAACCGTTTTCATGTTTAGGTTTCACTCTGTTTTCTCCTATATGGATACATGTAGTTGGAACTCTAAATGAAACACGATTTGTGCTAGCTCTTTGAAACTTGGCACAATAATGTAGTTCCAAGTTCTATCCCTATGGTTTGTGTCCTATTGAAGTAGCCCCAAGCAGAGACTGACGAGAATCACTTGCATTGAAAGGGGTTGCCAAGCTTCCAAAAAACTACGATTTCCTGAAATCTGAGCAAAGATTTTTTCACCCAATCTTGATGATACGTGCCGGTAATGATCAGTACACCAATCACTCTTGGCTCACCAAATTTCGTTCTTCTAGGTTAAACTGTGCGTTTGCAGTAACCGTTTTCATGTTTAGGTTTCACTCTGTTTTCTCCTTAGGGATACATGTAGTTGGAACTCTAAATCAAACAGGGTTTGTGCTAGCTCTTTGAAACTTGGCACAATAATGTAGTTCCAAGATCTATCGCTATGGTTTGTGTCCTATGGAAGTAGCCCCAAGCAGAGACTGACGAGAATCACTTTCATTGAAAGGGGTGGCCAAGCTTCCAAAAAACTACAATTTCCTGCAATCTGAGCAAACATTTTTTCACCCAAACTTTATGATACTTGGAGGTAATGATCAGTACACCAATCCCACTTGTCTCACCAAATTTCGTTTTCTAGGTTAAACCGTTCCTTTGCAGTAACCGTTTTCATGTTTAGGTTTCAATCTGTTTTCTCCTATATGGATACATGTAGTTGGAACTCTAAATCAAACAGGGTTTGTGCTAGCTCTTTGAAACTTGGCACAATAATGTAGTTCCAAGTTCTATCGCAATGGTTTGTGTCCTATTGAAGTAGCCGCAAGCAGAGACTGACGAGAATCACTTTCATTGAAAGGGGTTGCCAAGCTTCCAAAAAACTACGATTTCCTGAAATCTCAGGAAACATTTTTTCACCCAATCTTGATGATACTTGCAGGGAATGATCAGTACAGCATTCACACTTGGCTCACCAAACTTCGTTCTTCTAGGTTAAACCGTTCCTTTGCAGTAACTGTTTTCATGTTTAGGTTTCACTCTGTTTTCTCCTATATGGATACATGTAGTTGGAACTCTAAATCAAACACGGTTTGTGCTAGCTCTTTGAAACTTGGCACAATAATGTAGTTCCAAGTTCTATCACTATGGTTTGTGTCCTATTGAAGTAGCCCCAAGCAGAGACTGACGAGAATCACTTTCATTGAAAGGGGTTGCCAAGCTTCCAAAAAGCTACGATTTCCTGAAATCTGAGCAAAGATTTTTTCACCCAATCTTGATGATACGTGCTGGTAATGATCAGTACACCAATCACACTTGGCTCACCAAATTTCGTTCTTCTAGGTTAAACCGTTCCTTTGCAGTAACCGTTTTTATGTTTAGGTTTCACTCTGTTTTCTCCTATATGGATACATGTAGTTGGAACTCTAAATCAAACAGGGTTTGTGCTAGCTCTTTGAAACTTGGCACAATAATGTAGTTCCAAGTTCTATCCCTATGGTTTGTGTCCTATTGAAGTAGCCCCAAGCAGAGACTGACGAGAATCACTTTCATTGAAAGGGGTTGCCAAGCTTCCAAAAAACTACGATTTCCTGAAATCTGAGCAAAGATTTTTTCACCCAATCTTGATGATACGTGCCGGTAATGATCAGTACACCAATCATTCTTGGCTCACCAAATTTCGTTCTTCTAGGTTAAAATGTTCCTTTGCAGTAACCGTTTTCATGTTTAGGTTTCACTCTGTTTTCTCCTATATGGATACATATAGTTGGAACTCTAAATCAAACAGGGTTTGTGCTAGCTCTTTGAAACTTGGCACAATAATGTAGTTCCAAGTTGTATCGGTATGGTTTGTGTACTATTGAAGTAGCCCCAAGCAGAGACTGACGAGAATCACTTTCATTGAAAGGGGTTGCCAAGCTTCCAAAAAACTACAATTTCCTGCAATCTGAGCAAACATTTTTTCACCCAATCTTTATGATACTTGGAGGTAATGATCAGTACACCAATCCCACTTGTCTCACCAAATTTCGTTGTTCTAGGTTAAACCGTTCCTTTGCAGTAACCGTTTTCATGTTTAAGTTTCACTCTGTTTTCTCCTATATGGATACATGTAGTTGAAACTCTAAATCAAACACGGTTTGTGCCAGCTCTTTGAAACTTGGCACAATAATGTAGTTCCAAGTTCTATCGGTATGGTTTGTGTCCTATTGAAGTAGCCCCAAGCAGAGACTGACGAGAATCACTTTCATTGAAAGGGGTTGCCAAGCTTCCAAAAAACTACGATTTCCTGAAATCTCAGGAATCATTTTTTCACCCAATCTTGATGATACTTGCAGGGAATGATCAGTACACCTATCCCACTTGGCTCACCAAATTTCGTTCTTCTCGGTTAAACTGTTCCTTTGCAGTAACCGTTTTCATGTTTAGGTTTCACTCTGTTTTCTCCTATATGGATACATGTAGTTGGAACTCTAAATCAAATACGGTTTGTGCTAGCTCTTTGAAACTTGGCACAATAATGTAGTTCCAAGTTCTATTGCTATGGTTTTGTGTCCTATTGAAGTAGCCCCAAGCAGAGACTGACGAGAATCACTTTCATTGAAAGGAGTTGCCAAGCTTCCAAAAAACTACGGGTTTCCTGAAATCTCAGCAAACATTTTTTCACCCACTCTTGATGATACTTGCAGGTAACGATCAGTACACCATTCCCACTTGGCTCACCAAATTTCGTTCTTCTAGGTTAAATCGTTCGTTTGCAGTAACCGTTTTCATGTTTAGGTTTCACTCTGTTTTCTCCTATATGGATACATGAAGTTGGAACTCTAAATCAAACACGGTTTGTGCTAGCTGTTTAAAACTTGGCACTATAATGTAGTTCCAAGTTGTATCGCTATGGTTTGTGTCCTATTGAAGTAGCCCCAAGCAGAGACTGACGAGAATCACATTCATTGAAAGGGGTTGCCAAGCTTCCAAAAAACTACGAGTTTCCTGAAATCTCAGCAAACATTTTTTCACCCAATCTGGATGATACTGGCAAGTAATGATCAGTACACCATTCCCACTTGGCTCACCAAATTTCGTTCTTCTAGGTTAAACCGTTCCTTTGCAGTAACTGTTTTCATGTTTAGGTTTCACTCTGTTTTCTCCTATATGGATACATGTAGTTGGAACTCTAAATCAAACACGGTTTGTGCTAGCTCTTTGAACCTTGGCACAATAATGTAGTTCCAAGTTCTATCACTATGGTTTGTGTCCTATTGAAGTAGCCCCAAGCAGAGACTGACGAGAATCACTTTCATTGAAAGGGGTTGCCAAGCTTCCAAAAAGCTACGATTTCCTGAAATCTGAGCAAAGATTTTTTCACCCAATCTTGATGATACGTGCCTGTAATGATCAGTACACCAATCACAATTTGGCTCACCAAATTTCGTTCTTCTAGGTTAAACCGTTCCTTTGCAGTTACCGTTTTCATGTTTAGGTTTCACTCTGTTTTCTCCTATATGGATACATGTAGTTGGAACTCTAAATCAAACACGGTTTGTGCTAGCTCTTTGAAACTTGGCACAATAATGTAGTTCCAAGTTCTATCCCTATGGTTTGTGTCCTATTGAAGTAGCCCCAAGCAGAGACTGACGAGAATCACTTTCATTGAAAGGGGTTGCCAAGCTTCCAAAAAACTATGATTTCCTGAAATCTGAGCAAAGATTTTTTCACCCAATCTTGATGATACGTGCCGGTAATGATCAGTACACCAATCACTCTTGGCTCACCAAATTTCGTTCTTCTAGGTTAAAATGTTCCTTTGCAGTAACCGTTTTCATGTTTAGGTTCACTCTGTTTTCTCCTATAAGGATACATATAGTTGGAACTCTAAATCAAACAGGGTTTGTGCTAGCTCTTTGAAACTTGGCAAAATAATGTAGTTCCAAGTTGTATCGGTATGGTTTGTGTACTATTGAAGTACCCCAAGCAGAGACTGACGAGAATCACTTTCATTGAAAGGGTTGCCAAGCTTCGAAAAAACTACAATTTCCTGCAATCTGAGCAAACATTTTTTCACCCAATCTTGATGATACTGGCAGGTAATGATCAGTACACCAATCCCACTTGTCTCACCAAATTTCGTTGTTCTAGGTTAAACCGTTCCTTTGCAGTAACCGTTTTCATGTTTAAGTTTCACTCTGTTTTCTCCTATATGGATACATGTAGTTGAAACTCTAAATCAAACACGGTTTGTGCTAGCTCTTTGAAACTTGGCACAATAATGTAGTTCCAAGTTCTATCGGTATGGTTTGTGTCCTATTGAAGTAGCCCCAAGCAGAGACTGACGAGAATCACTTTCATTGAAAGGGGTTGCCAAGATTCCAAAAAACTACGATTTCCTGAAATCTCAGGAATCATTTTTTCACCCAATCTTGATGATACTTGCAGGGAATGATCAGTACACCTATCCCACTTGGCGCACCAAATTTCGTTCTTCTAGGTTAAACCGTTCCTTTGCAGTAACTGTTTTCATGTTTAGGTTTCACTCTGTTTTCTCCTATATGGATACATGTAGTTGGAACTCTAAATCAAACACGGTTTGTGCTAGCTCTTTGAAACTTGGCACAATAATGTAGTTCCAAGTTCTATCACTATGGTTTGTGTCCTATTGAAGTAGCCCAAGCAGAGACTGACGAGAATCACTTTCATTGAAAGGGGTTGCCAAGCTTCCAAAAAGCTACGATTTCCTGAAATCTGAGCAAAGATTTTTTCACCCAATCTTGATGATACGTGCCGGTAATGATCAGTACACCAATCACACTTGGCTCACCAAATTTCGTTCTTCTAGGTTAAACCGTTCCTTTGCAGTAACCGTTTTTATGTTTAGGTTTCACTCTGTTTTCTCCCATATGGATACATGTAGTTGGAACTCTAAATCAAACAGGGTTTGTGCTAGCTCTTTGAAACTTGGCACAATAATGTAGTTCCAAGTTCTATCCCTATGGTTTGTGTCCTATTGAAGTAGCCCCAAGCAGAGACTGACGAGAATCACTTTCATTGAAAGGGGTTGCCAAGCTTCCAAAAAACTACGATTTCCTGAAATCTGAGCAAAGATTTTTTCACCCAATCTTGATGATACGTGCCGGTAATGATCAGTACACCAATCCACACTTGGCTCACCAAATTTCGTTTTCTAGGTTAAACCGTTCCTTTGCAGTAACCGTTTTCATGTTTAGGTTTCACTCTGTTTTCTCCTATATGGATACATGTAGTTGGAACTCTAAATCAAACACGATTTGTGCTAGCTCTTTGAAACTTGGCACAATAATGTAGTTCCAAGTTCTATCCCTATGGTTTGTGTCCTATTGAAGTAGCCCCAAGCAGAGACTGACGAGAATCACTTGCATTGAAAGGGGTTGCCAAGCTTCCAAAAAACTACGATTTCCTGAAATCTGAGCAAAGATTTTTTCACCCAATCTTGATGATACGTGCCGGTAATGATCAGTACACCAATCACTCTTGGCTCACCAAATTTCGTTCTTCTAGGTTAAACTGTGCGTTTGCAGTAACCGTTTTCATGTTTAGGTTTCACTCTGTTTTCTCCTTAGGGATACATTTAGTTGGAACTCTAAATCAAACAGGGTTTGTGCTACCTCTTTGAAACTTGGCACAATAATGTAGTTCCAAGATCTATCGCTATGGTTTGTGTCCTATGGAAGTAGCCCCAAGCAGAGACTGACGAGAATCACTTTCATTGAAAGGGGTGGCCAAGCTTCCAAAAAACTACAATTTCCTGCAATCTGAGCAAACATTTTTTCACCCAAACTTTATGATACTTGGAGGTAATGATCAGTACACCAATCCCACTTGTCTCACCAAATTTCGTTTTCTAGGTTAAACCGTTCCTTTGCAGTAACCGTTTTCATGTTTAGGTTTCACTCTGTTTTCTCCTATATGGATACATGTAGTTGGAACTCTAAATCAAACACGGTTTGTGCTAGCTCTTTGAAACTTGGCACAATAATGTAGTTCCAAGTTCTATCGCTATGGTTTGTGTCCTATTGAAGTAGCCCCAAGCAGAGACTGACGAGAATCACTTTCATTGAAAGGGGTTGCCAAGCTTCCAAAAAACTACGATTTCCTGAAATCTCAGGAAACATTTTTTCACCCAATTCTTGATGATACTTGCAGGGAATGATCAGTACAGCATTCACACTTGGCTCACCAAACTTCGTTCTTCTAGGTTAAACCGTTCCTTTGCAGTAACTGTTTTCATGTTTAGGTTTCACTCTGTTTTCTCCTATATGGATACATGTAGTTGGAACTCTAAATCAAACACGGTTTGTGCTAGCTCTTTGAAACCTTGGCACAATAATGTAGTTCCAAGTTCTATCGCTATGGTTTGTGTCCTATTGAAGTAGCCCCAAGCAGAGACTGACGAGAATCACTTTAATTGTAAGGGGTTGCCAAGCTTCCAAAAAACTACGAGTTTCCTGAAATCGCAGCAAACATTTTTTCACCCAATCTTGATGATACTGGCAGGTAATGATCAGTACACGAATCCCACTAAGCTCACCAAATTTCGTTCTTCTAGGTTAAACCGTTCCTTTGCAGTAACCGTTTTCATGTTTAGGTTTCACTCTGTTTTCTCCTATGTGGATACATGTAGTTGGAACTCTAAATCAAACACGGTTTGTGCTAGCTCTTTGAAACTTGGCACAATAATGTAGTTCCAAGTTCTATCACTATGGTTTGTGTCCTATTGATGTAGCCCCAAGCAGAGACTTACGAGAATGACATTCATTGAAAGGGGTTGCCAAGCTTCCAAAAAACTACGAATTTCCTGAAATCTCAGCAAACATTTTTTCACCCAATCTTGATGGTACTGGCAGGTAATGATCAGTACACCAATCCCACTTGGCTCACCAAATTTCGTTCTTCTAGGTGAAACCGTTCCTTTGCAGTAACCGTTTTCATGTTTAGGTTTCACTCTGTTTTCTCCTATATGGGTACATGTAGTTGGAACTCTAAATCAAACACGGTTTGTGCTAGCTCTTTGAAACTTGGCACAATAATGTAGTTCCAAGTTCTATCGCTATGGTTTGTGTCCTATTGAAGTATCCCCAAGCAGAGACTGACGAGAATCACTTTCATTGGAAGGGGTTTCCAAGCTTCCAAAAAACTACGAGTTTCCTGAAATCTCAGCAAACATTTTTTCACCCAATCTTGATGATACTTGCAGGTAATGATCAGTACACCAATCCCACTTGGCTCACCAAATTTCGTTCTTCTAGGTTAAACCGTTCCTTTGCAGTAACCGTTTTCATGTTTAGGTTTCACTCTGTTTTCTCCTATATGGATACATGTAGTTGGAACTCTAAATCAAACACGGTTTCTGTTAGCTCTTTGAAACTTGGCACAATAATGTAGTTCCAAGTTCTATCGCTATGGTTTGTGTCCTATTGAAGTAGCCCCAAGCAGAAACTGACGAGAATCACTTTCATTGAAAGGGGTTGCCAAGCTTCCAAAAAACTACGAGTTTCCTGAAATCTCAGCAAACATTTTTTCACCCAATCTTGATGATACTGGCAAGTAATGATCAGTACACCAATCCCACTAGGCTCACCAAATTTCGTTCTTCTAGGTTAAACCGTTCCTTTGCAGTAACCGTTTTCATGTTTAGGTTTCACTCTGTTTTCTCCTATACGGATACATGTAGTTGGAACTCTAAATCAAACACGGTTTGTGCTAGCTCTTTGAAACTTGGCACAATAATGTAGTTCCAAGTTCTATCGCTATGGTTTGTGTCCTATTGAAGTAGACCCAAGCAGAGACTGACGAGAATCACTTTCATTGAAAGGGGTTGCCAAGCTTCCAAAAATCTACGAGTTTCCTGAAATCTCAGCAAACATTTTTTCACCCAATCTTGATGATACTGGCAGGTAATGATCAGTACACCAATCCCACTAGGCTCACCAAATTTCGTTCTTCTAGGTTAAACAGTTCCTTTGCAGTAACCGTTTTCATGTTTAGGTTTCACTCTGTTTTCTCCTATATGGATACATGTAGTTGGAACTCTAAATCAAACACGGTTTGTGCTAGCTCTTTGAAACTTGGCACAATAATGTAGTTCAAGTTCTATCGCTATGGTTTGTGTCCTATTGAAGTATCCCCAAGCAGAGACTGACGAGAATCACTTTCATTGAAAGGGGTTGCCAAGCTTCCAAAAAACTACGAGTTTCCTGAAATCTCAGCAAACATTTTTTCACCCAATCTTGATGATACTTGCAGGTAATGATCAGAACACCAATCCCACAACGCTCACCAAATTTCGTTCTTCTAGGTTAAACCGTTCCTTTGCAGTAACCGTTTTCATGTTTAGGTTTCACTCTGTTTTCTCCTATATGGATACATGTAGTTGGAACTCTAAATCAAACACGGTTTGTGCTAGCTCTTTGAAACATGGCACAATAATGTAGTTCCAAGTTCTATCGCTATGGTTTGTGTCCTATTGATGTCGCACCAAGCAGGGAATTACGAGAATGACATTCATTGAAAGGGGTTGCCAAGCTTCCAAAAAACTACGAATTTTCCTGAAATCTCAGCAAACATTTTTTCACCCAATCTTGATGGTACTGGCAGGTAATGATCAGTACACCAATCCCACTTGGCTCACCAAATTTCGTTCTTCTAGTTAAACCGTTCCTTTGCAGTAAACCGTTTTCATGTTTAGGTTTCACTCTGTTTTCTCCTATATGGATACATGTAGTTGGAACTCTAAATCAAACACTGTTTGTGCTAACTCTTTGAAACTTGGCACAATAATGTAGTTCCAAGTTCTATCGCTATGGTTTGTGTCCTATTGAAGTATCCCCAAGCAGAGACTGACGAGAATCACTTTCATTGGAAGGGGTTGCCAAGCTTCCAAAAAACTACGAGTTTCCTGAAATCTCAGCAAACATTTTTTCACCCAATCTTGATGATACTTGCAGGTAATGATCAGTACACCAGTCCCACTTGGCTCACCAAATTTCGTTCTTCTAGGTTAAACCGTTCCTTTGCAGTAACCGTTTTCATGTTTAGGTTTCACTCTGTTTTCTCCTATATGGATACATGTAGTTGGAACTCTAAATCAAACACGGTTTCTGTTAGCTCTTTGAAACTTGGCACAATAATGTAGTTCCAAGTTCTATCGCTATGGTTTGTGTCCTATTGAAGTATCCCCAAGCAGAGACTGACGAGAATCACTTTCATTGAAAGGGGTTGCCAAGCTTCCAAAAACTACGAGTTTCCTGAAATCTCAGCAAACATTTTTTCACCCAATCTTGATGATACTGGCAGGTAATGATCAGTACACCAATCCCACTAGGCTCACCAAATTTCGTTCTTCTAGGTTAAACCGTTCCTTTGCAGTAACCGTTTTCATGTTTAGGTTTCACTCTGTTTTCTCCTATATGGATACATGTAGTTGGAACTCTAAATCAAACACGGTTTGTGCTAGCTCTTTGAAACTTGGCACAATAATGTAGGTCCAAGTTCTATCGCTATGGTTTGTATCCTATTGAAGTAGCCCCAAGCAGAGACTCACGAGAATCACATTCATTGGAAGGGGATGCCAAGCTTCCAAAAAACTACGAGTTTCCTGAAATCTCAGCAAACATTTTTTCACCCAATCTTGATGATACCTTGCAGGTAATGATCAGTACACCAGTCCCACTTGGCTCACCAAATTTCATTCTTCTAGGTTAAACCGTTCCTTTGCAGTAACTGTTTTCATGTTTAGGTTTCACTCTGTTTTCTCCTATATGGATACATGTAGTTGGAACTCTAAATCAAACACGGTTTGTGCTAGCTCTTTGAAACTTGGCACAATAATGTAGTTCCAAGTTCTATCGCTATGGTTTGTGTCCTATTGAAGTAGCCCCAAGCAGAGACTGACGAGAATCACTTTCATTGTAAGGGGTTGCCAAGCTTCCAAAAAACTACGAGTTTCCTGAAATCGCAGCAAACATTTTTTCACCCAATCTTGATGATACTGGCAGGTAATGATCAGTACACGAATCCCACTAAGCTCACCAATTTCGTTCTTCTAGGTTAAACCGTTCCTTTGCAGTAACCGTTTTCATGTTTAGTTTCACTCTGTTTTCTCCTATGTGGATACATGTAGTTGGAACTCTAAATCAAACACGGTTTGTGCTACCTCTTTGAAACTTGGCACAATAATGTAGTTCCAAGTTCTATCACTATGGTTTGTGTCCTATTGATGTAGCCCCAAGCAGAGACTTACGAGAATGACATTCATTGAAAGGGGTTGCCAAGCTTCCAAAAAACTACGAATTTCCTGAAATCTCAGCAAACATTTTTTCACCCAATCTTGATGGTACTGGCAGGTAATGATCAGTACACCAATCCCACTTGGCTCACCAAATTTCGTTCTTCTAGGTGAAACCGTTCCTTTACAGTAACCGTTTTCATGTTTAGGTTTCACTCTGTTTTCTCCTATATGGGTACATGTAGTTGGAACTCTAAATCAAACACGGTTTGTGCTAGCTCTTTGAAACTTGGCACAATAATGTAGTTCCAAGTTCTATCGCTATGGTTTGTGTCCTATTGAAGTATCCCCAAGCAGAGACTGACGAGAATCACTTTCATTGAAAGGGGTTGCCAAGCTTCCAAAAAACTACGAGTTTCCTGAAATCTCAGCAAACATTTTTTCACCCAATCTTGATGATACTTGCAGGTAATGATCAGTACACCAATCCCACTAGGCTCACCAAATTTCGTTCTTCTAGGTTAAACCGTTCCTTTGCAGTAACCGTTTTCATGTTTAGGTTTCACTCTGTTTTCTCCTATATGGATACATGTAGTTGGAACTCTAAATCAAACACGGTTTGTGCTAGCTCTTTGAAACTTGGCACAATAATGTAGTTCCAAGTTCTATCGCTATGGTTTGTGTCCTATTGAAGTATCCCCAAGCAGAGACTGACGAGAATCACTTTCATTGGAAGGGGTTTCCAAGCTTCCAAAAAACTACGAGTTTCCTGAAATCTCAGCAAACATTTTTTCACCCAATCTTGATGATACTTGCAGGTAATGATCAGTACACCAATCCCACTTGGCTCACCAAATTTTCGTTCTTCTAGGTTAAACCGTTCCTTTGCAGTAACCGTTTTCATGTTTAGGTTTCACTCTGTTTTCTCCTATATGGATACATGTAGTTGGAACTCTAAATCAAACACGGTTTCTGTTAGCTCTTTGAAACTTGGCACAATAATATAGTTCCAAGTTCTATCGCTATGGTTTGTGTCCTATTGAAGTAGCCCCAAGCAGAGACTGACGAGAATCACTTTCATTGAAAGGGGTTGCCAAGCTTCCAAAAAACTACGAGTTTCCTGAAATCTCAGCAAACATTTTTTCACCCAATCTTGATGATACTGGCACGTAATGATCAGTACACCAATCCCACTAGGCTCACCAAATTTCGTTCTTCTAGGTTAAACCGTTCCTTTGCAGTAACCGTTTTCATGTTTAGGTTTCACTCTGTTTTCTCCTATACGGATACATGTAGTTGGAACTCTAAATCAAACACGGTTTGTGCTAGCTCTTTGAAACTTGGCACAATAATGTAGTTCCAAGTTCTATCGCTATGGTTTGTGTCCTATTGAAGTAGACCCAAGCAGAGACTGACGAGAATCACTTTCATTGAAAGGGGTTGCCAAGCTTCCAAAAATCTACGAGTTTCCTGAAATCTCAGCAAACATTTTTTCACCCAATCTTGATGATACTGGCAGGTAATGATCAGTACACCAATCCCACTAGGCTCACCAAATTTCGTTCTTCTAGGTTAAACAGTTCCTTTACAGTAACCGTTTTCATGTTTAGGTTTCACTCTGTTTTCTCCTATATGGATACATGTAGTTGGAACTCTAAATCAAACACGGTTTGTGCTAGCTCTTTGAAACTTGGCACAATAATGTAGTTCCAAGTTCCTATCGCTATGGTTTGTGTCCTATTGAAGTATCCCCAAGCAGAGACTGACGAGAATCACTTTCATTGAAAGGGGTTGCCAAGCTTCCAAAAAACTACGAGTTTCCTGAAATCTCAGCAAACATTTTTTCACCCAATCTTGATGATACTTGCAGGTAATGATCAGAACACCAATCCCACAACGCTCACCAAATTTCGTTCTTCTAGGTTAAACCGTTCCTTTGCAGTAACCGTTTTCATGTTTAGGTTTCACTCTGTTTTCTCCTATATGGATACATGTAGTTGGAACTCTAAATCAAACACGGTTTGTGCTAGCTCTTTGAAACTTGGCACAATAATGTAGTTCCAAGTTCTATCGCTATGGTTTGTGTCCTATTGATGTCGCACCAAGCAGGGAATTACGAGAATGACATTCATTGAAAGGGGTTGCCAAGCTTCCAAAAAGCTACGATTTCCTGAAATCTGAGCAAAGATTTTTTCACCCAATCTTGATGATACGTGCCGGTAATGATCAGTACAGCAATCACACTTGGCTCACCAAATTTCGTTCTTCTAGGTTAAAATGTTCCTTTGCAGTAACCGTTTTCATGTTTAGGTTTCACTCTGTTTTCTCCTATATGGATACATATAGTTGGAACTCTAAATCAAACAGGGTTTGTGCTAGCTCTTTGAAACTTGGCACAATAATGTAGTTCCAAGTTGTATCGGTATGGTTTGTGTACTATTGAAGTAGCCCCAAGCAGAGACTGACGAGAATCACTTTCATTGAAAGGGGTTGCCAAGCTTCCAAAAAACTACAATTTCCTGCAATCTGAGCAAACATTTTTTCACCCAATCTTTATGATACTTGGAGGTAATGATCAGTACACCAATCCCACTTGTCTCACCAAATTTCGTTGTTCTAGGTTAAACCGTTCCTTTGCAGTAACCGTTTTCATGTTTAAGTTTCACTCTGTTTTCTCCTATATGGATACATGTAGTTGAAACTCTAAATCAAACACGGTTTGTGCCAGCTCTTTGAAACTTGGCACAATAATGTAGTTCCAAGTTCTATCGGTATGGTTTGTGTCCTATTGAAGTAGCCCCAAGCAGAGACTGACGAGAATCACTTTCATTGAAAGGGGTTGCCAAGCTTCCAAAAAACTACGATTTCCTGAAATCTCAGGAATCATTTTTTCACCCAATCTTGATGATACTTGCAGGGATGATCAGTACACCTATCCCACTTGGCTCACCCAAATTTCGTTCTTCCTCCGGTTAAACTGTTCCTTTGCAGTAACCGTTTTCATGTTTAGGTTTCACTCTGTTTTCTCCTATATGGATACATGTAGTTGGAACTCTAAATCAAATACGGTTTGTGCTAGCTCTTTGAAACTTGGCACAATAATGTAGTTCCAAGTTCTATTGCTATGGTTTGTGTCCTATTGAAGTAGCCCCAAGCAGAGACTGACGAGAATCACTTTCATTGAAAGGAGTTGCCAAGCTTCCAAAAAACTACGGGTTTCCTGAAATCTCAGCAAACATTTTTTCACCCACTCTTGATGATACTTGCAGGTAACGATCAGTACACCATTCCCACTTGGCTCACCAAATTTCGTTCTTCTAGGTTAAATCGTTCGTTTGCAGTAACCGTTTTCATGTTTAGGTTTCACTCTGTTTTCTCCTATATGGATACATGAAGTTGGAACTCTAAATCAAACACGGTTTGTGCTAGCTGTTTAAAACTTGGCACTATAATGTAGTTCCAAGTTGTATCGCTATGGTTTGTGTCCTATTGAAGTAGCCCCAAGCAGAGACTGACGAGAATCACATTCATTGAAAGGGGTTGCCAAGCTTCCAAAAAACTACGAGTTTCCTGAAATCTCAGCAAACATTTTTTCACCCAATCTGGATGATACTGGCAAGTAATGATCAGTACACCATTCCCACCTTGGCTCACCAAATTTCGTTCTTCTAGGTTAAACCGTTCCTTTGCAGTAACTGTTTTCATGTTTAGGTTTCACTCTGTTTTCTCCTATATGGATACATGTAGTTGGAACTCTAAATCAAACACGGTTTGTGCTAGCTCTTTGAACCTTGGCACAATAATGTAGTTCCAAGTTCTATCACTATGGTTTGTGTCCTATTGAAGTAGCCCCAAGCAGAGACTGACGAGAATCACTTTCATTGAAAGGGGTTGCCAAGCTTCCAAAAAGCTACGATTTCCTGAAATCTGAGCAAAGATTTTTTCACCCAATCTTGATGATACGTGCCTGTAATGATCAGTACACCAATCACACTTGGCTCACCAAATTTCGTTCTTCTAGGTTAAACCGTTCCTTTGCAGTAACCGTTTTCATGTTTAGGTTTCACTCTGTTTTCTCCTATATGGATACATGTAGTTGGAACTCTAAATCAAACACGGTTTGTGCTAGCTCTTTGAAACTTGGCACAATAATGTAGTTCCAAGTTCTATCCCTATGGTTTGTGTCCTATTGAAGTAGCCCCAAGCAGAGACTGACGAGAATCACTTTCATTGAAAGGGGTTGCCAAGCTTCCAAAAAACTACGATTTCCTGAAATCTGAGCAAAGATTTTTTCACCCAATCTTGATGATACGTGCCGGTAATGATCAGTACACCAATCACTCTTGGCTCACCAAATTTCGTTCTTCTAGGTTAAAATGTTCCTTTGCAGTAACCGTTTTCATGTTTAGGTTTCACTCTGTTTTCTCCTATAAGGATACATATAGTTGGAACTCTAAATCAAACAGGGTTTGTGCTAGCTCTTTGAAACTTGGCAAAATAAAGTAGTTCCAAGTTGTATCGGTATGGTTTGTGTACTATTGAAGTACCCCAAGCAGAGACTGACGAGAATCACTTTCATTGAAGGGGTTGCCAAGCTTCCAAAAAACTACAATTTCCTGCAATCTGAGCAAACATTTTTTCACCCAATCTTGATGATACTGGCAGGTAATGATCAGTACACCAATCCCACTTGTCTCACCAAATTTCGTTGTTCTAGGTTAAACCGTTCCTTTGCAGTAACCGTTTTCATGTTTAAGTTTCACTCTGTTTTCTCCTATATGGATACATGTAGTTGAAACTCTAAATCAAACACGGTTTGTGCTAGCTCTTTGAAACTTGGCACAATAATGTAGTTCCAAGTTCTATCGGTATGGTTTGTGTCCTATTGAAGTAGCCCAAGCAGAGACTGACGAGAATCACTTTCATTGAAAGGGGTTGCCAAGATTCCAAAAAACTACGATTTCCTGAAATCTCAGGAATCATTTTTTCACCCAATCTTGATGATACTGGCAGGGAATGATCAGTACACCTATCCCAATTGGCTCACCAAATTTCGTTCTTCTAGGTTAAACCGTTCCTTTGCAGTAACTGTTTTCATGTTTAGGTTTCACTCTGTTTTCTCCTATATGGATACATGTAGTTGGAACTCTAAATCAAACACGGTTTGTGCTAGCTCTTTGAAACTTGGCACAATAATGTAGTTCCAAGTTCTATCACTATGGTTTGTGTCCTATTGAAGTAGCCCCAAGCAGAGACTGACGAGAATCACTTTCATTGAAAGGGGTTGCCAAGCTTCCAAAAAGCTACGATTTCCTGAAATCTGAGCAAAGATTTTTTCACCCAATCTTGATGATACGTGCCGGTAATGATCAGTACACCAATCACACTTGGCTCACCAAATTTCGTTCTTCTAGGTTAAACCGTTCCTTTGCAGTAACCGTTTTTATGTTTAGGTTTCACTCTGTTTTCTCCCATATGGATACATGTAGTTGGAACTCTAAATCAAACAGGGTTTGTGCTAGCTCTTTGAAACTTGGCACAATAATGTAGTTCCAAGTTCTATCCCTATGGTTTGTGTCCTATTGAAGTAGCCCCAAGCAGAGACTGACGAGAATCACTTTCATTGAAAGGGGTTGCCAAGCTTCCAAAAAACTACGATTTCCTGAAATCTGAGCAAAGATTTTTTCACCCAATCTTGATGATACGTGCCGGTAATGATCAGTACACCAATCACACTTGGCTCACCAAATTTCGTTTTCTAGGTTAAACCGTTCCTTTGCAGTAACCGTTTTCATGTTTAGGTTTCACTCTGTTTTCTCTATATGGATACATGTAGTTGGAACTCTAAATCAAACACGATTTGTGCTAGCTCTTTGAAACTTGGCACAATAATGTAGTTCCAAGTTCTATCCCTATGGTTTGTGTCCTATTGAAGTAGCCCCAAGCAGAGACTGACGAGAATCACTTGCATTGAAAGGGGTTGCCAAGCTTCCAAAAAACTACGATTTCCTGAAATCTGAGCAAAGATTTTTTCACCCAATCTTGATGATACGTGCCGGTAATGATCAGTACACCAATCACTCTTGGCTCACCAAATTTCGTTCTTCTAGGTTAAACTGTGCGTTTGCAGTAACCGTTTTCATGTTTAGGTTTCACTCTGTTTTCTCCTTAGGGATACATGTAGTTGGAACTCTAAATCAAACAGGGTTTGTGCTACCTCTTTGAAACTTGGCACAATAATGTAGTACCAAGATCTATCGCTATGGTTTGTGTCCTATGGAAGTAGCCCCAAGCAGAGACTGACGAGAATCACTTTCATTGAAAGGGGTGGCCAAGCTTCCAAAAAACTACAATTTCCTGCAATCTGAGCAAACATTTTTTTCACCCAAACTTTATGATACTTGGAGGTAATGATCAGTACACCAATCCCACTTGTCTCACCAAATTTCGTTTTCTAGGTTAAACCGTTCCTTTGCAGTAACCGTTTTCATGTTTAGGTTTCACTCTGTTTTCTCCTATATGGATACATGTAGTTGGAACTCTAAATCAAACACGGTTTGTGCTAGCTCTTTGAAACTTGGCACAATAATGTAGTTCCAAGTTCTATCGCTATGGTTTGTGTCCTATTGAAGTAGCCCCAAGCAGAGACTGACGAGAATCACTTTCATTGAAAGGGGTTGCCAAGCTTCCAAAAAACTACGATTTCCTGAAATCTCAGGAAACATTTTTCACCCAATCTTGATGATACTTGCAGGGAATGATCAGTACAGCATTCACACTTGGCTCACCAAACTTCGTTCTTCTAGGTTAAACCGTTCCTTTGCAGTAACTGTTTTCATGTTTAGTTTCACTCTGTTTTCTCCTATATGGATACATGTAGTTGGAACTCTAAATCAAACACGGTTTGTGCTAGCTCTTTGAAACTTGGCACAATAATGTAGTTCCAAGTTCTATCACTATGGTTGTATCCTATTGAAGTAGCCCAAGCAGAGACTGACGAGAATCACTTTCATTGAAAGGGGTTGCCAAGCTTCCAAAAAGCTACGATTTCCTGAAATCTGAGCAAAGATTTTTTCACCCAATCTTGATGATACGTGCCGGTAATGATCAGTACACCAATCACACTTGGCTCACCAAATTTCGTTCTTCTAGGTTAAAATGTTCCTTTGCAGTAACCGTTTTCATGTTTAGGTTTCACTCTGTTTTCTCCTATATGGATACATATAGTTGGAACTCTAAATCAAACAGGGTTTGTGCTAGCTCTTTGAAACTTGGCACAATAATGTAGTTCCAAGTTGTATCGGTATGGTTTGTGTACTATTGAAGTAGCCCCAAGCAGAGACTGACGAGAATCACTTTCATTGAAAGGGGTTGCCAAGCTTCCAAAAAAACTACAATTTCCTGCAATCTGAGCAAACATTTTTTTCACCCAATCTTTATGATACTTGGAGGTAATGATCAGTACACCAATCCCACTTGTCTCACCAAATTTCGTTGTTCTAGGTTAAACCGTTCCTTTGCAGTAACCGTTTTCATGTTTAAGTTTCACTCTGTTTTCTCCTATATGGATACATGTAGTTGAAACTCTAAATCAAACACGGTTTGTGCCAGCTCTTTTGAAACTTGGCACAATAATGTAGTTCCAAGTTCTATCGGTATGGTTTGTGTCCTATTGAAGTAGCCCCAAGCAGAGACTGACGAGAATCACTTTCATTGAAAGGAGT
>NW_027552795.1:0-57041 GCF_045843805.1 Urocitellus parryii | reverse complement strand
CTCGTAGTTTTTCGAAAGCTTGGCAACCCCTTTCAATGAAAGTGATTCTCGTAAGGTCTCTGCTTGTGGCTACTTCAATTGGACACAAACCATAGCGATAGAACTTCGAACTACATTATTGTGCCAAGTTTCAAAGAGCTAGCACAAACCGTGTTTGATTTAGAGTTCCAACTACATGTATCCATATAGGAGAAAACAGAGTGAAACCTAAACATGAAAACGGTTACTGCAAGAAACGGTTTAAGCTAGAAGAACGAAGTTTGGTGAGCCAAGTGGGATTGGTGTACTGATCATTACCTGCTAGTATCATCAAGATTGGGTGAAAAAATGTTTGCTGAGATTTCCGGAAACTCGTAGTTTTTTGAAAGCTTGGCAACCCGTTTCAATGAAAGGGATTCTCGTCAGTCTCTGCTTGTGGCTACTTCAATTGGACACAAACCATAGCGATAGAACTTCGAACTACATTATTGTGCCAAGTTTCAAAGAGCTAGTACAAACCGTGTTTGATTTAGAGTTCCAACTACATGTATCCATATAGGAGAAAACAGAGTGAAATCTAAACATGAAAACGGTTACTGCAAAGGAACGGTTTAAGCTAGAAGAACGAAATTTGGTGAGCCAAGTGGGATTGGTGTACTGATCATTACCTGCCAGTATCATCAAGATTGGGTAAAAAAATGTTTGCTGAGATTTCAGGAAACTCGTATTTTTTTTTTAAGCTTGGCAACCCCTTTCAATGAAAGGGATTCTCGTCAGTCTGCTTGGGGCTACTTCATTACTACACAAACCATAGCGATAGAACTTGGAACTACATTATTGTGCCAAGTTTCAAAGAGCTAGCACAAACCGTGTTTGATTTAGAGTTCCAACTGCATGTATCCATATAGGAGAAAACAGAGTGAAACCTAAACATGAAAACGAATACTACAAGGGAAGGATTTAACCTATAAGAACGAAATTTGGTGAGCCAAGTGGGATTGGTGTACTGATCATGACCTGCCAGTATCATCAAGATTGGGTGAAAAAATGTTTGCTGAGAATTCTGGAAACTCGTAGTTTTTCGAAATGAAAGGGATTCTCGTCAGTCTCTGCTTGGGGCTACTTCAATAGGAAACAAACCATAGCGATAGAACTTGGAACTACATTATTGTGCCAAGTTTCAAAGAGCTAGCACAAACCGTGTTTGATTTAGAGTTCCAACTGCATGTATCCATATATGAGAAAACAGAGTGAAACCTAAAATGAAAACGATTACTGCAAAGGAACGATTTAACCTACAAGATCGAAATTTGGTGAGCCAAGTGGGATTGGTGTACTGATCATTACCTGCCAGTATCATCAAGATTGGGTGAAAAAATGTTTGCTGAGATTTCAGGAAACTCGTAGTTTTTTGGAAGCTTGGCAACCCCTTTCAATGAAAGGGATTCTCGTCAGTCTCTGCTTGGGGCTAGTTCAATAGGACAGAAACCATATCGATAGATCTTGGAACTACATTATTGTGCCAAGTTTCAAAGAGCTAGCACAAACCGTGTTTCATTTAGAGTTCCAACTACATGTATCCATATAGGAGAAAACAGAGTGAAACCTAAATATGAAAACGATTACTGCAAAGGAACGATTTAATGTATAAGAAGGAAATTTGATCAGCCAAGTGGGATTGGTGTACTGATCATTACTTGCCAGTATCATCAAGATTGGGTAAAAAAATGTTTGCTGAGATTTCAGGAAACTCGTAGTTTTTTGGAAGCTTGGCAACCCCTTTCAATGAAAGGGATTCTCGTCAGTCTCTGCTTGGGGCTACTTCAATAGGACACAAACCATAGCGATAGAACGTGGAACTACATTATTGTGCCAAGTTTCAAAGAGCTAGCACAAACCGTGTTCGATTTAGAGATCCAACTACATGTATCCATATAGGAGAAAACAGAGTGAAACCAAAAAATGAAAAAGGTTACTGCAAAGGAACGGTTTAACCTAGAAGAACGAAATTTGGTGAGCCAAGTGGGATTGGTGTACTGATCATTACCTGCCAGTATCATCAAGATTGGTTGAAAAAATGTTTGCTGAGATTTCCGGAAAGTCTTAGTTTTTCGAAAGCTTGGCAACCCCTTTCAATGAAAGGGATTCTCGTCAGTCTCTGGTTGGGGCTACTTCAATAGGACACAAAGCATAGCGATAGAACTTGGAACTACATTATTGTGTCAACTTTCAAAGAGCTAGCACAAACCGTGTTTGATTTAGAGTTCAAACTACATGTATCCATATAGGAGAAACAGAGTGAAACCTAAAAATAAAATCGGTTACTGCAAAGGAACAGTTTAACCTAGAAGAACGAAATTTGCTGAGCCAAGTGGGATTGGTGTACTGATCATTACCTGCCAGTATCATCAAGAATGGGTGAAAAAATGTTTGCTGAGATTTCCGGAAACTCGTAGTTTTTGGGAAGCTTGGCAACCAATTTCAAAGAATGTGATTCTCGTCAGTCTCTGCTTGGGGCGACTTCAATAGGACACAAACCATAGCGATAGAACTTGGAACTACATTATTGTGCCAAGTTTCAAAGAGCTAGCACAAACCGTGTTTGATTTAGAGTTCCCACTGAATGTATCCATATAGGAGAAAACAGAGTGAAACCTAAACATGAAAACGAATACTACAAGGGAACGATTTAACCTATAAGAACGAAATTTGGTGAGCCAAGTGGGATTGGTGTACTGATCATGACCTGCCAGTATCATCAAGATTGGGTGAAAAAATGTTTGCTGAGAATTCCGGAAACTCGTAGTTTTTCGAAATGAAAGGGATTCTCGTCAGTCTCTGCTTGGGGCTACTTCAATAGGACACAAACCATAGCGATAGAACTTGGAACTAAATTATTGTGCCAAGTTTCAAAGAGCTAGCACAAACCGTGTTTGATTTAGAGTTCCAACTGCATGTATCCATATATGAGAAAACAGAGTGAAACCTAAAATGAAAACGATTACTACAAAGGAACGATTTAACCTATAAGAACGAAATTTCGTGAACCAAGTGGGACTGGTGTTGTGATCATTATATGCAAGTATCATCAAGATTGGGTGAAAAAAAGTTTGCTGAGATTTCCGGAAACTTGTAGTTTTTCGAAAGCTTGGCAACCCCTTTCAATGTAAGTGATTCTCGTCAGTCTCTGCTTGAGGATACTTCAATAGGACACAAACCATAGCGATAGAACTTGGAACTACATTATTGTGCCAAGTTTCAAAGAGCTAGCACAAACCGTGTTTGATTTAGATTTCCAACTACATGTATCCATATAGGAGGAAAACAGAGTGAAACCTAAAAATGAAAACGGTTACTGCAAAGAATGGTTTAACCTAGAAGAACAAAATTTGCTGAGCCAAGTGGGATTGGTGTACTGATCATTACCTGCCAGTATCATAAAGACTGGGTGAGAAAATGTTTGCTGAGATTTCCGGAAACCTTTAGTTTTTTGGAAGCTTGGCAAGCCCTTTCAATGAAAGTGATTCTCGTCACTCTCCGCTTGGGGCAACTTCAATAGGACACAAACCATAGCGATAGAACTTGGAACTACATTATTGTGCCAAGTTTCAAAGAGCTAGCACAAACCGTGTTTGATTTAGAGTTCCAACTTCATGTATCCATATAGGAGAAAACAGAGTGAAACCTAAATATGAAAAACGGTTACTGCAAAGGAACGGTTTCAGCTAGAAGAACGAAATTCGGTGAGCCAAGTGGGATTGGTGTACTGATCATTACCTGCCAGTATCATCACGATTGGGTGAAAAAATGTTTGCTGAGATTTCCGGAAACTCGTAGTTTTTCGAAAGCTTGGCAACCCCTTTCAATGAAAGGGATTCTCGTCAGTCTCTGCTTGGGGCTACTTCATTACTACACAAACCATAGCGATAGAACTTGGAACTACATTATTGTGCCAAGTTTCAAAGAGCTAGCACAAACCGTGTTTGATTTAGAGTTCCAACTACATGTGCCCATATAGGAGAAAAAGGAGTGAAACCTAAACATGAAAACGGTTCCTGCAAAGGAATGGTTTAAGCTAGAAGAACGAAATTTGGTGAAGCCAAGTGGGATTGGTGTACTGATCATTACCTGCCAGTATCATCAAGATTGGGTGAAAAAATGTTTGCTGAGATTTCAGGAAACTCGTAGTTTTCTGGAAGCTTTGCAAAGCCTTTCAATGAAAGTGATTCTCGTCAGTCTCTGCTTGGGGCTACTTCAATAGGACACAAACCATAGCGATAGAACTTTGAAGTACATTATTGTGCCAAATTTCAAAGAGCTAGCACAAACCGTGTTTGATTTACAGTTCCAACTACATGTATCCATATAGGAGAAAACAGAGTGAAACCTAAACATGAAAACGGTTACTGCAAAGGGACCATTTAACCGAGAAGAACGTAAATTGGTGAGCCAAGTGGGACTGGTGTACTGATCATGACCTGCCAGTATCATTAAGATTGGGTGAAAAAATGTTGCTGAGATTTTCGGAAACTCGTAGTTTTTCGAAAGCTTGGCAACCCCTTTCAATGAAAGTGATTCTTGTCAGTCTCTGCTTGGGGCTACTTCAATAGGACACAAACCATAGCGATAGAACTTGGAACTACATTATTGTGCCAAGTTTCAAAGAGCTAGCACAAACCGTGTTTGATTTAGAGTTCCAACTACATGTATCCATACAGGAGAAAACAGAGTGAAACCTAAATATGAAAACGGTTACTGCAAAGGAACGGTTTAAGCTAGAAGAACGAAATTTGGTGAGCCAAGTGGTATTGGTGTACTGATCATTACCTGCCAGTGTCATCAAGTATGGTCAAAAAATGTTTGCTGAGATTTCAGGAAACTCGTAGTTTTTTGGAAGCTTGGCAACCCCTTTCAATGAAAGTGATTCTCGTCACTCTCCGCTTGGGGCAACTTCAATAGGACACAAACCTTAGCGATAGAACTTGGAACTACATTATTGTGCCAAGTTTCAAAGAGCTAGCACAAACCGTGTTTGATTTAGAGTTCCAACTACATGTATCCATATAGGAGAAAACAGGGTGAAACCTAAACATGAAAACGGTTCCTGCAAAGGAACCGTTTAACCTAGAAGAACGAATTTTGGTGAGCCAAGTGGGATTGGTGTACTGATCATTACCTGCCAGTATCATCAAAATTGGGTGAGAAAATGTTTGCTGAGATTTCCGGAAACTCGTAGTTTTTTGGAAGCTTGGTAACCCCTTTCAATGAAAGGGATTCTCGTCACTCTCCGCTTGGGGCAACTTCAATAGGACCCAAACCATAGCGATAGAACTTGGAACTACATTATTGTGCCAAGTTTCAAAGAGCTAGCACAAACCGTGTTTGATTTAGAGTTCCAACTGCATGTATCCATATAGGAGAAAACAGAGTGAAACCTAAACATGAAAACGGTTACTGCAAAGGAACCGTTTAACCTAGAAGAACGTAAATTGGTGAGCCAAGTGGGACTGGTGTACTGATCATGACCTGCCAGTATCATCAAGATTGGGTGAAAAAATGTTTGCTGAGATTTCAGCAAACTCGTAGTTTTTTGGAAGCTTGGCAACCCCTTTCAATGATAGTGATTCTCGTCAGTCTCTAGTTGGGGCTACTTCAATAGGACACAAACCATAGCGATAGAACTTGGAACTACATTATTGTGCCAAGTTTCAAAGAGCTAGCACAAACCGTGTTTGATTTAGAGTTCCAACTACATGTATCCATATAGGAGAAAACAGAGTGAAACCTAAACATGAAAAAGGTTACTGCAAAGGAACGGTTTAAGCTAGAAGAACGAAATTTGGTGAGCCAAGTGGATTCGTGTACTGATCATTACCTGCCAGAATCATCACGATTGGGTGAAAAAATGTTTGTTGACATTTCCGGAAACTCGTAGTTTTTCGAAAGCTTGGCAACCCCTTTCAATGAAAGTGATTCTCGTAAGTCTCTGCTTGTGGCTACTTCAATTGGACACAAACCATAGCGATAGAACTTCGAACTACATTATTGTGCCAAGTTTCAAAGAGCTAGCACAAACCGTGTTTGATTTAGAGTTCCAACTACATGTATCCATATAGGAGAAAACAGAGTGAAACCTAAACATGAAAACGGTTACTGCAAGAAACGGTTTAAGCTAGAAGAACGAAGTTTGGTGAGCCAAGTGGGATTGGTGTACTGATCATTACCTGCTAGTATCATCAAGATTGGGTGAAAAAATGTTTGCTGAGATTTCCGGAAACTCGTAGTTTTTTGAAAGCTTGGCAACCCGTTTCAATGAAAGGGATTCTCGTCAGTCTCTGCTTGTGGCTACTTCAATTGGACACAAACCATAGCGATAGAACTTCGAACTACATTATTGTGCCAAGTTTCAAAGAGCTAGTACAAACCGTGTTTGATTTAGAGTTCCAACTACATGTATCCATATAGGAGAAAACAGAGTGAAATCTAAACATGAAAACGGTTACTGCAAAGGAACGGTTTAAGCTAGAAGAACGAAATTTGGTGAGCCAAGTGGGATTGGTGTACTGATCATTACCTGCCAGTATCATCAAGATTGGGTAAAAAAATGTTTGCTGAGATTTCAGGAAACTCGTATTTTTTTTTTAAGCTTGGCAACCCCTTTCAATGAAAGGGATTCTCGTCAGTCTGCTTGGGGCTACTTCATTACTACACAAACCATAGCGATAGAACTTGGAACTACATTATTGTGCCAAGTTTCAAAGAGCTAGCACAAACCGTGTTTGATTTAGAGTTCCAACTGCATGTATCCATATAGGAGAAAACAGAGTGAAACCTAAACATGAAAACGAATACTACAAGGGAAGGATTTAACCTATAAGAACGAAATTTGGTGAGCCAAGTGGGATTGGTGTACTGATCATGACCTGCCAGTATCATCAAGATTGGGTGAAAAAATGTTTGCTGAGAATTCTGGAAACTCGTAGTTTTTCGAAATGAAAGGGATTCTCGTCAGTCTCTGCTTGGGGCTACTTCAATAGGAAACAAACCATAGCGATAGAACTTGGAACTACATTATTGTGCCAAGTTTCAAAGAGCTAGCACAAACCGTGTTTGATTTAGAGTTCCAACTGCATGTATCCATATATGAGAAAACAGAGTGAAACCTAAAATGAAAACGATTACTGCAAAGGAACGATTTAACCTACAAGATCGAAATTTGGTGAGCCAAGTGGGATTGGTGTACTGATCATTACCTGCCAGTATCATCAAGATTGGGTGAAAAAATGTTTGCTGAGATTTCAGGAAACTCGTAGTTTTTTGGAAGCTTGGCAACCCCTTTCAATGAAAGGGATTCTCGTCAGTCTCTGCTTGGGGCTAGTTCAATAGGACAGAAACCATATCGATAGATCTTGGAACTACATTATTGTGCCAAGTTTCAAAGAGCTAGCACAAACCGTGTTTCATTTAGAGTTCCAACTACATGTATCCATATAGGAGAAAACAGAGTGAAACCTAAATATGAAAACGATTACTGCAAAGGAACGATTTAATGTATAAGAAGGAAATTTGATCAGCCAAGTGGGATTGGTGTACTGATCATTACTTGCCAGTATCATCAAGATTGGGTAAAAAAATGTTTGCTGAGATTTCAGGAAACTCGTAGTTTTTGGAAGCTTGGCAACCCCTTTCAATGAAAGGGATTCTCGTCAGTCTCTGCTTGGGGCTACTTCAATAGGACACAAACCATAGCGATAGAACGTGGAACTACATTATTGTGCCAAGTTTCAAAGAGCTAGCACAAACCGTGTTCGATTTAGAGATCCAACTACATGTATCCATATAGGAGAAAACAGAGTGAAACCAAAAAATGAAAAAGGTTACTGCAAAGGAACGGTTTAACCTAGAAGAACGAAATTTGGTGAGCCAAGTGGGATTGGTGTACTGATCATTACCTGCCAGTATCATCAAGATTGGTTGAAAAATGTTTGCTGAGATTTCCGGAAAGTCTTAGTTTTTCGAAAGCTTGGCAACCCCTTTCAATGAAAGGGATTCTCGTCAGTCTCTGGTTGGGGCTACTTCAATAGGACACAAAGCATAGCGATAGAACTTGGAACTACATTATTGTGTCAACTTTCAAAGAGCTAGCACAAACCGTGTTTGATTTAGAGTTCAAACTACATGTATCCATATAGGAGAAAACAGAGTGAAAACCTAAAAATAAAATCGGTTACTGCAAAGGAACAGTTTACCTAGAAGAACGAAATTTGCTGAGCCAAGTGGGATTGGTGTACTGATCATTACCTGCCAGTATCATCAAGAATGGGTGAAAAAATGTTTGCTGAGATTTCCGGAAACTCGTAGTTTTTGGGAAGCTTGGCAACCAATTTCAAAGAATGTGATTCTCGTCAGTCTCTGCTTGGGCGACTTCAATAGGACACAAACCATAGCGATAGAACTTGGAACTACATTATTGTGCCAAGTTTCAAAGAGCTAGCACAAACCGTGTTTGATTTAGAGTTCCCACTGAATGTATCCATATAGGAGAAAACAGAGTGAAACCTAAACATGAAAACGAATACTACAAGGGAACGATTTAACCTATAAGAACGAAATTTGGTGAGCCAAGTGGGATTGGTGTACTGATCATGACCTGCCAGTATCATCAAGATTGGGTGAAAAAATGTTTGCTGAGAATTCCGGAAACTCGTAGTTTTTCGAAATGAAAGGGATTCTCGTCAGTCTCTGCTTGGGGCTACTTCAATAGGACACAAACCATAGCGATAGAACTTGGAACTAAATTATTGTGCCAAGTTTCAAAGAGCTAGCACAAACCGTGTTTGATTTAGAGTTCCAACTGCATGTATCCATATATGAGAAAACAGAGTGAAACCTAAAATGAAAACGATTACTACAAAGGAACGATTTAACCTATAAGAACGAAATTTCGTGAACCAAGTGGGACTGGTGTTGTGATCATTATATGCAAGTATCATCAAGATTGGGTGAAAAAAAGTTTGCTGAGATTTCCGGAAACTTGTAGTTTTTCGAAAGCTTGGCAACCCCTTTCAATGTAAGTGATTCTCGTCAGTCTCTGCTTGAGGATACTTCAATAGGACACAAACCATAGCGATAGAACTTGGAACTACATTATTGTGCCAAGTTTCAAAGAGCTAGCACAAACCGTGTTTGATTTAGATTTCCAACTACATGTATCCATATAGGAGGAAAACAGAGTGAAACCTAAAAATGAAAACGGTTACTGCAAAGGAATGGTTTAACCTAGAAGAACAAAATTTGCTGAGCCAAGTGGGATTGGTGTACTGATCATTACCTGCCAGTATCATAAAGATTGGGTGAGAAAATGTTTGCTGAGATTTCCGGAAACCTTTAGTTTTTTGGAAGCTTGGCAAGCCCTTTCAATGAAAGTGATTCTCGTCACTCTCCGCTTGGGGCAACTTCAATAGGACACAAACCATAGCGATAGAACTTGGAACTACATTATTGTGCCAAGTTTCAAAGAGCTAGCACAAACCGTGTTTGATTTAGAGTTCCAACTTCATGTATCCATATAGGAGAAAACAGAGTGAAACCTAAATATGAAAACGGTTACTGCAAAGGAACGGTTTCAGCTAGAAGAACGAAATTCGGTGAGCCAAGTGGGATTGGTGTACTGATCATTACCTGCCAGTATCATCACGATTGGGTGAAAAAATGTTTGCTGAGATTTCCGGAAACTCGTAGTTTTTCGAAAGCTTGGCAACCCCTTTCAATGAAAGGGATTCTCGTCAGTCTCTGCTTGGGGCTACTTCATTACTACACAAACCATAGCGATAGAACTTGGAACTACATTATTGTGCCAAGTTTCAAAGAGCTAGCACAAACCGTGTTTGATTTAGAGTTCCAACTACATGTGCCCATATAGGAGAAAAAGGAGTGAAACCTAAACATGAAAACGGTTCCTGCAAAGGAATGGTTTAAGCTAGAAGAACGAAATTTGGTGAGCCAAGTGGGATTGGTGTACTGATCATTACCTGCCAGTATCATCAAGATTGGGTGAAAAAATGTTTGCTGAGATTTCAGGAAACTCGTAGTTTTCTGGAAGCTTTGCAAAGCCTTTCAATGAAAGTGATTCTCGTCAGTCTCTGCTTGGGGCTACTTCAATAGGACACAAACCATAGCGATAGAACTTTGAAGTACATTATTGTGCCAAATTTCAAAGAGCTAGCACAAACCGTGTTTGATTTACAGTTCCAACTACATGTATCCATATAGGAGAAAACAGAGTGAAACCTAAACATGAAAACGGTTACTGCAAAGGGACCATTTAACCGAGAAGAACGTAAATTGGTGAGCCAAGTGGGACTGGTGTACTGATCATGACCTGCCAGTATCATTAAGATTGGGTGAAAAAATGTTGCTGAGATTTTCGGAAACTCGTAGTTTTTCGAAAGCTTGGCAACCCCTTTCAATGAAAGTGATTCTTGTCAGTCTCTGCTTGGGGCTACTTCAATAGGACACAAACCATAGCGATAGAACTTGGAACTACATTATTGTGCCAAGTTTCAAAGAGCTAGCACAAACCGTGTTTGATTTAGAGTTCCAACTACATGTATCCATACAGGAGAAAACAGAGTGAAACCTAAATATGAAAACGGTTACTGCAAAGGAACGGTTTAAGCTAGAAGAACGAAATTTGGTGAGCCAAGTGGTATTGGTGTACTGATCATTACCTGCCAGTGTCATCAAGTATGGTCAAAAAATGTTTGCTGAGATTTCAGGAAACTCGTAGTTTTTTGGAAGCTTGGCAACCATTTTCAATGAAAGGGATTCTCGTCAGTCTCTGCTTGGGGCTACTTCAATAGGTCACAAACCATACCGATAGAACTTGGAAGTACATTATTGTGCCAAGTTTCAAAGAGCTAGCACAAACCATGTTTGATTTAGAGTTCCAACTACATGTATACATATAGGAGAAAACAGAGTGAAACCTAAAAATGAAAACGGTTACTGCAAAGGAACGGTTTAAACTAGAAGAACGAAATTTGCTGAGCCAAGTGGGATTGGTGTACTTATCATTACCTGCCAGTATCATCAAGATTGGGTGAGAAAATGTTTGCTGAGATTTCCGGAAACTTTTAGTTTTTTGGAAGCTTGGCAACCCCTTTCAATGAAAGTGATTCTCGTCACTCTCCACTTGGGGCAACTTCAATAGGACACAAACCTTAGCGATAGAACTTGGAACTACATTATTGTGCCAAGTTTCAAAGAGCTAGCACAAACCGTGTTTGATTTAGAGTTCCAACTACATGTATCCATATAGGAGAAAACAGGGTGAAACCTAAACATGAAAACGGTTCCTGCAAAGGAACCGTTTAACCTAGAAGAACGAATTTTGGTGAGCCAAGTGGGATTGGTGTACTGATCATTACCTGCCAGTATCATCAAAATTGGGTGAGAAAATGTTTGCTGAGATTTCCGGAAACTCGTAGTTTTTTGGAAGCTTGGTAACCCCTTTCAATGAAAGGGATTCTCGTCACTCTCCGCTTGGGGCAACTTCAATAGGACCCAAACCATAGCGATAGAACTTGGAACTACATTATTGTGCCAAGTTTCAAAGAGCTAGCACAAACCGTGTTTGATTTAGAGTTCCAACTGCATGTATCCATATAGGAGAAAACAGAGTGAAACCTAAACATGAAAACGATTACTACAAAGGAACGATTTAACCTAGAAGATCGAAATTTGGTGAGCCATGTGGGATTGGTGTACTGATCATTACCTGCCAGTATCATCAAGATTGGGTGAAAAAATGTTTGCTGAGATTTCAGGAAACTCGTAGTTTTTTGGAAGCTTGGCAACCCCTTTCAATGAAAGGGATTCTCGTCAGTCTCTGCTTGGGGCTAGTTCAATAGGACAGAAACCATATCGATAGATCTTGGAACTACATTATTGTGCCAAGTTTCAAAGAGCTAGCACAAACCGTGTTTGATTTAGAGTTCCAACTACATGTATCCATATAGGAGAAAACAGAGTGAAACCTAAATATGAAAACGATTACTTGAAAGGAACGATTTAATGTATAAGAAGGAAATTTGATCAGCCAAGTGGGATTGGTGTACTGATCATTACTTGCCAGTATCATCAAGATTGGTTAAAAAAATGTTTGCTGAGATTTCAGGAAACTCGTAGTTTTTTGGAAGCTTGGCAACCCCTTTCAATGAAAGGGATTCTCGTCAGTCTCTGCTTGGGGCTACTTCAATAGGACACAAACCATAGCGATAGAACTTGGAAGTACATTATTGTGCCAAGTTTCAAAGAGCTAGCACAAAACCGTGTTCGATTTAGAGATCCAACTACATGTATCCATATAGGAGAAAACAGAGTGAAACCTAAAAATGAAAAAGGTTACTGCAAAGGAACGGTTTAACCTAGAAGAACGAAATTTGGTGAGCCAAGTGGGATTGGTGTACTGATCATTACCTGCCAGTATCATCAAGATTGGTTGAAAAAATGTTTGCTGAGATTTCCGGAAAGTCTTAGTTTTTCGAAAGCTTGGCAACCCCTTTCAATGAAAGGGATTCTCGTCAGTCTCTGGTTGGGGCTACTTCAATAGGACACAAACCATAGCGATAGAACTTGG
Organism: Urocitellus parryii; assembly: GCF_045843805.1. Lineage (NCBI taxonomy): Eukaryota > Metazoa > Chordata > Mammalia > Rodentia > Sciuridae > Urocitellus > Urocitellus parryii. The sequence continues at coordinate 44,422 of NW_027552795.1, read as the reverse complement.
AACTACATTATTGTGTCAAGTTTCAAAGAGCTAGCACAAACCGTGTTTGATTTAGAGTTCCAACTACATGTATCCATATAGGAGAAAACAGAGTGAAACCTAAAAATAAAAACGGTTACTGCAAAGGAACAGTTTAACCTAGAAGAACGAAATTTGCTGAGCCAAGTGGGATTGGTGTACTGATCATGACCTGCCAGTATCATCAAGATTGGGTGAAAAAATGTTTGCTGAGATTTCCGGAAACTCGTAGTTTTTTGGAAGCTTGGCAACCCCTTTCAATGAAAGTGATTCTCGTCACTCTCACCTTGGGGCAACTTCAATCGGACACAAACCATAGCGATAGAACTTGGAACTACATTATTGTGCCAAGTTTCAAAGAGGTAGCACAAACCGTGTTTGATTTAGAGTTCCAACTGCATGTATCCATATAGGAGAAAACAGAGTGAAACCTAAACATGAAAACGAATACTACAAGGGAACGATTTAACCTATAAGAACGAAATTTGGTGAGCCAAGTGGGATTGGTGTACTGATCATGACCTGCCAGTATCATCAAGATTGGGTGAAAAAATGTTTGCTGAGAATTCCGGAAACTCGTAGTTTTTCGAAATGAAAGGGATTCTCGTCAGTCTCTGCTTGGGGCTACTTCAATAGGACACAAAACATAGCGATAGAACTTGGAACTACATTATTGTGCCAAGTTTCAAAGAGCTAGCACAAACCGTGTTTGATTTAGAGTTCCAACTGCATGTATCCATATATGAGAAAACAGAGTGAAACCTAAAATGAAAACGATTACTACAAAGGAACGATTTAACCTATAAGAACGAAATTTGGTGAACCAAGTGGGACTGGTGTTGTGATCATTATCTGCAAGTATCATCAAGATTGGGTGAAAAAATGTTTGCTGAGATTTCCGGAAACTTGTAGTTTTTCGAAAGCTTGGCAACCCCTTTCAATGAAAGTGATTCTCGTCACTCTCTGCTTGGGACTACTTCAATAGGACACAAACCATAGCGATAGAACTTGGAACTACATTACTGTGCCAAGTTTCAAAGAGCTAGCACAAACCGTGTTTGATTTAGAGTTCCAACTGCATGTATCCATATAGGAGAAAACAGAGTGAAACCTAAATATGAAAACGGTTACTGCAAAGGAACGGTTTAAGCTAGAAGAACGAAATTTGGTGAGCCAACTGGGATTGGTGTACTGATTATTACCTGCCAGTATCATCAAAATTGGGTGAGAAAATGTTTGCTGAGATTTCCGGAAACTCGTAGTTTTTTGGAAGCTTGGCAACCCCTGTCAATTAAAGGGATTCTCGTCAGTCTCTGCTTGGGGCTACTTCAATAGCACACAAATCATAGCGATAGAATTTGAAGTACATTATTGTGCCAAGTTTCAAAGAGCTAGCACAAACCGTGTTTGATTTAGAGTTCCAACTGCATGTATCCATATAGGAGAAAACAGAGTGAAACCTAAACATGAAAACGAATACTACAAGGGAACGATTTAACCTATAAGAACGAAATTTGGTGAGCCAAGTGGGATTGGTGTACTGATCATTACCTGCCAGTGTCATCAAGGTTGGGTGAAAAAATGTTTGCTGAGATTTCCGGAAACTTGTAGTTTTTCGAAAGCTTGGCAACCCCTTTCAATGTAAGTGATTCTCGTCAGTCTCTGCTTGAGGATACTTCAATAGGACACAAACCATAGCGATAGAACTTGGAACTACATTATTGTGCCAAGTTTCAAAGAGCTAGCACAAACCGTGTTTGATTTAGATTTCCAACTACATGTATCCATATAGGAGAAAACAGAGTGAAACCTAAAAATGAAAACGGTTACTGCAAAGGAATGGTTTAACCTAGAAGAACAAAATTTGCTGAGCCAAGTGGGATTCGTGTACTGATCATTACCTGCCAGTATCATAAATATTGGGTGAGAAAATGTTTGCTGAGATTTCCGGAAACCTTTAGTTTTTTGGAAGCTTGGCAAGCCCTTTCAATGAAAGTGATTCTCGTCACTCTCCGCTTGGGGCAACTTCAATAGGACACAAACCATAGCGATAGAACTTGGAACTACATTATTGTGCCAAGTTTCAAAGAGCTAGCACAAACCGTGTTTGATTTAGAGTTCCAAATTCATGTATCCATATAGGAATAAACAGAGTGAAACCTAAATATGAAAACGGTTACTGCAAAGGAACGGTTTCAGCTAGAAGAACGAAATTCGGTGAGCCAAGTGGGATTGGTGTACTGATCATTACCTGCCAGTATCATCACGATTGGGTGAAAAAATGTTTGTTGACATTTCCGGAAACTCTTAGTTTTTCGAAAGCTTGGCAACCCCTTTCAATGAAAGTTATTTTATCAGTCTCTGCATGGGGCTACTTCAATAGGAAACAAACCATAGCGATAGAACTTTGAAGTACATTATTGTGCCAAGTTTCAAAGAGCTAGCACAAACCGTGTTTGATTTAGAGTTCCAAATACATGTATCCATATAGGAGAAAACAGAGTGAAACCTAAAAATAAAAACGGTTACTGCAAAGGAACAGTTTAACCTAGAAGAACGAAATTTGCTGAGCCAAGTGGGATTGGTGTACTGATCATGACCTGCCAGTATCATCAAGATTGGGTGAAAAAATGTTTGCTGAGATTTCCGGAAACTCGTAGTTTTTTGGAAGCTTGGCAACCCCTTTCAATGAAAGTGATTCTCGTCACTCTCACCTTGGGGCAACTTCAATCGGACACAAACCATAGCGATAGAACTTGGAACTACATTATTGTGCCAAGTTTCAAAGAGCTAGCACAAACCGTGTTTGATTTAGAGTTCCAACTGCATGTATCCATATAGGAGAAAACAGAGTGAAACCTAAACATGAAAACGAATACTACAAGGGAACGATTTAACCTATAAGAACGAAATTTGGTGAGCCAAGTGGGATTGGTGTACTGATCATGACCTGCCAGTATCATCAAGATTGGGTGAAAAAATGTTTGCTGAGAATTCCGGAAACTCGTAGTTTTTCGAAATGAAAGGGATTCTCGTCAGTCTCTGCTTGGGGCTACTTCAATAGGACACAAACCATAGCGATAGAACTTGGAACTACATTATTGTGCCAAGTTTCAAAGAGCTAGCACAAACCGTGTTTGATTTAGAGTTCCAACTGCATGTATCCATATAGGAGAAAACAGAGTGAAACCTAAAATGAAAACGATTACTACAAAGGAACGATTTAACCCTATAAGAACGAAATTTGGTGAACCAAGTGGGACTGGTGTTGTGATCATTATCTGCAAGTATCATCAAGATTGGGTGAAAAAATGTTTGCTGAGATTTCCGGAAACTTGTAGTTTTTCGAAAGCTTGGCAACCCCTTTCAATGAAAGTGATTCTCGTCACTCTCTGCTTGGGACTACTTCAATAGGACACAAACCATAGCGATAGAACTTGGAACTACATTACTGTGCCAAGTTTCAAAGAGCTAGCACAAACCGTGTTTGATTTAGAGTTCCAACTGCATGTATCCATATAGGAGAAAACAGAGTGAAACCTAAATATGAAAACGGTTACTGCAAAGGAACGGTTTAAGCTAGAAGAACGAAATTTGGTGAGCCAAGTGGGATGGTGTACTGATCATTACCTGCCAGTATCATCAAAATTGGGTGAGAAAATGTTTGCTGAGATTTCCGGAAACTCGTAGTTTTTTGGAAGCTTGGCAACCCCTGTCAATGAAAGGGATTCTCGTCAGTCTCTGCTTGGGGCTACTTCAATAGCACACAAATCATAGCGATAGAATTTGAAGTATATTATTGTGCCAAGTTTCAAAGAGCTAGCACAAACCGTGTTTGATTTAGAGTTCCAACTGCATGTATCCATATAGGAGAAAACAGAGTGAAACCTAAACATGAAAACGGTTCCTGCAAAGGAATGGTTTAGGTAGAACAACGAAATTTGGTGAGCCAAGTGGGATTGGTGTACTGATCATTACCTGCCAGTATCATCAAGGTTGGGTGAAAAAATGTTTGCTGAGATTTCAGGAAACTCGTAGTTTTTGGAAGCTTGGCAACCCCTTTCAATGAAAGGGATTCTCGTCAGTCTCTGCTTGGGGCTACTTCAATAGGACACAAACCATAGCGATAGAACTTGGAACTACTTTATTGTGCCAAGTTTCAAAGAGCTAGCACAAACCGTGTTTGATTTAGAGATCCAACTACATGTATCCATATAGGAGAAAACAGAGTGAAACCTAAAAATGAAAACGGTTACTGCAAAGGCACGGTTTAACCTAGAAGAACGAAATTTGGTGAGCCAAGTGGGATTGGTGTACTGATCATTACCTGCCAGTATCATCAAGATTGGTTGAAAGAATGTTTGCTGAGATTTCCGGAAAGTCCTTAGTTTTCGAAAGCTTGGCAACCCCTTTCAATGAAAGGGATTCTCGTCAGTCTCTGCTTGGGGATACTTCAATAGGACACAAACCATAGCGATAGAACTTGGAACTACATTATTGTGCCAAGTTTCAAAGAGCTAGCACAAACCGTGTTTGATTTAGAGTTCCAACTACATGTATCCATATAGGAGAAAACAGAGTGAAACCTAAACATGAAAACGGTTACTGCAAAGGAACAGTTTAACCTAGAAGAACGAAATTTGTGAGCCAAGAGGGATTGGTGTACTGATCATTACCTGCCAGTATCATCAAGATTGAGTGAAAAAATGTTTGCTGAGATTTCCGGAAACTCGTAGTTTTTTGGAAGATTGGCAACCCCCTTTCAATGAAAGTGATTCTCGTCACTCTCCGCTTGGGGCAACTTCAATAGGACACAAACCATAGCGATAGAACTTGAAACTACATTATTGTGCCAAGTTTCAAAGAACTAGCACAAACCGTGTATGATTTAGAGTTCCAACTGCATGTATCCATATAGGAGAAAACAGAGTGAAACCTAAACATGAAAACAATTACTACAAAGGAACGATTTAACCTATAAGAACGAAATTTGGTGAACCAAGTGGGACTGGTGTTGTTATCATTATGTGCAAGTATCATCAAGACTGGGTTAAAAAATGTTTGCTGAGATTCGGAAACTCGTAGGATTTCGAAAGCTTGGCAACCCCTTTCAATGAGAGTGATTCTCGTCAGTCTCTGATTGGGGCTACTTCAATAGGACACAAACCATAGCGATAGAACTTGGAACTACATTATTGTGCCAAGTTTCAAAGAGCTAGCACAAACCGTGTTTGATTTAGAGTTCCAACTACATGTATCCATATAGGAGAAAACAGAGTGACCTAAATATGAAAACAATTACTGCAAAGGAACGATTTAACCTAGAAGAAGGAAATTTGGTGAGCCAAGTGGGACTGGTGTACTGATCATTATCTGCAAGTATCATGAAGATTGGGTGAAAAAATGTTTGCTGAGATTTCCGGAAACTCGTAGTTTTTCGAAAGCTGGCACAACTTTCAATTAAAGTGATTCTCGTCAGTCTCTGCTTGGGGCTGCTTCAATAGGACACAAACCATAGCTATAGAACTTGGAACCACATTACTGTGCAAAGTTTCAAAGAGCTACCACAAACCGTGTTTGATTTAGAGTTCCAAATACATGTATCCATATAGGAGAAAACAGAGTGAAACGTAAATATGAAAACGGTTACTGCAAAGGAACGATTTAACCTAGAAGAACGAAATTTGGTGAGCCAAGTGGGATTGGTGTACTGATCATGACCTGCCAGTATCATCAAGACTGGGTGAAAAAATATTTGCTGAGAATTCCGGAAACTCGTAGTTTTTCGAAATGAAAGGGATTCTCGTCAGTCTCTGCTTGGGGCTACTTCAATAGGACACAAACCATAGAGATAGAACTTGGAACTACATTATTGTGCCAAGTTTCAAAGAGCTAGCACAAACCGTGTTTGATTTAGATTTCCAACTACATGTATCCATATAGGAGAAAACAGAGTGAAACCTAAATATGAAAACGGTTACTGCAAAGGAACGGTTTAAGCTAGAAGAACGAAATTTGGTGAGCCAAGTGGGATTGGTGAACTGATCATTACCTGCCTGTATCATCAAGATTGGGTTAAAAAAATGTTTGCTGAGATTTCCGGAAACTCGTAGTTTTTTGGAAGCTTGGCAACCCCTTTCAATGAAAGTGATTCTCCTAAGTCTCTGCTTGGGGCTACTTCAATAGGACACAAACCATAGCGATACAACTTGGAACTACATTATTGTGCCAGGTTTCAAAGAGCTAGCACAACCCGTGTTTGATTTAGAGTTCCAACTACATGTATCCATATAGGAGAAAACAGAGTGAAACCTAAACATGAAAACGATTACTACAAAGGAACGATTTAACCTATAAGAAAGAAATTTGGTGAACCAAGTGGGAATGCTGTTGTGATCATTATCTGCAAGTATCATCAAGATTGGGTGAAAAAATGTTTGCTGAGATTTCCGGAAACTCGTAGGTTTTCGAAAGCTTGGCAACCCCTTTCAATGTAAGTGATTCTCCTCAGTCTCTGCTTGAGGATACTTCAATAGGACACAAACCATAGCGATAGAACTTGGAACTACATTATTGTGCCAAGTTTCAAAGAGCTAGCACAAACCGTTTTTGATTTAGAGTTCCAACTACATGTATCCATATAGGAGAAAACAGAGTGAAACCTAAATATGAAAACGATTACTGCAAAGGAACGATTTATCCTAGAAGAAGGAAATTTGGTGAGCCAAGTGGGACGGGTGTACTGATCATTATCTGCAAGTATCATGAAGATTGGGTGAAAAAATGTTTGCTGAGATTTCCAGAAACTCGTAGTTTTTCGAAAGCTGGGCAACCCCTTTCAATGAAAGTGATTCTTGTCAGTCTCTGCTTGAGGCAGCTTCAATAGGACACAAACCATAGCGATAGAACTTGGAACCACATTATTGTGCAAAGTTTCAAAGAGCTACCACAAACCGTGTTTGATTTAGAGTTCCAACTACATGTATCCATATAGGAGAAAACAGAGTGAAACCTAAATATGAAAACGGTTACTGCAAAGGAATGATTTAACCTAGAAGAACGAAATTTGGTGAGCCAAGTGGGACTGGTGTACTGATCATGACCTGCCAGTATCATCAAGATTGGGTGAAAAAATATTTGCTGAGATTTCAGGAAACTCGTAGATTTTTGGAATCTTGGCAACCCCTTTCAATGAAAGTGATTCTCGTCAGTCTCTGCTTGGGGCTACTTCAATAGGACACAAACCATAGCGATAGAACTTTGAAGTACATTATTGTGCCAAGTTTCAAAGAGCTAGCACAAACCGTGTTTGATTTAGAGTTCCAACTGCATGTATCCATATAGGAGAAAAGAGAGTGAAACCTAAACATGAAAACGGTTACTGCAAAGAAACGATTTAACCTAGAATAACGTAATTTGGTGAGCCAAGTGGGACTGGTGTACTGATCATTACCTGCCAGTATCATCAAGATTGGGTGAAAAAATATTTGCTGAGATTTCAAAAAACTCGTAGTTATTTGGAAGCTTGGCAACCCCTTTCAAAGTAAGTGATTCTCGTCAGTCTCTGCTTGGGGCTACTTCAATAGGACACAAACCATAGCGATAGAACTTGGAACTACATTATTGTGCCAAGTTTCAAAGAGTTAACACAAACCGTGTTTGATTTAGAGTTCAAACTACATGTATCCATATAGGAGAAAACAGAGTGAAACCTAAACATGAAAACGATTACTGCAAAGGAACGATTTAACCTAGAAGAAGGAAATTTGGTGAGCCAAGTGGGACTGGTGTACTGATCATTATCTGCAAGTATCATGAACATTGGGTGAAAAAATGTTTGCTGAGATTTCCGGAAACTCGTAGTTTTTCGAAAGCTGGGCAACCCCTTTCAATGAAAGTGATTCTCGTCAGTCTCTGCTTGGGGCTGCTTCAATAGGACACAAACCATAGCGATAGAAATTGGAACCACATTATTGTGCAAAGTTTCAAAGAGCTACCACAAACCGTGTTTGATTTAGAGTTCCAACTACATGTATCCATATAGGAGAAAACAGAGTGAAACCTAAATATGAAAACATTTACTGCAAAGGAATGATTTAACCTAGAAGAACGAAATTTGGTGAGCCAAGTGGGACTGGTGTACTGATCATGACCTGCCAGTATCATCAAGATTGGGAGAAAAAATATTTGCTGAGATTTCAGGAAACTCGTAGATTTTTGGAATCTTGGCAACCCCTTTCAATGAAAGGCATTCTCGTCACTCTCTGCTTGGGGCTACTTCAATAGGACACAAACCATAGCGATAGAACTTTGAAGTACATTATTGTGCCAAGTTTCAAAGAGCTAGCACAAACCGTGTTTGATTTAGAGTTCCAACTGCATGTATCCATATAGGAGAAAAGAGAGTGAAACCTAAACATGAAAACGGTTACTGCAAAGAAACGATTTAACCTAGAATAACGTAATTCGGTGAGCCAAGTGGGACTGGTGTACTGATCATTACCTGCCAGTATCATCAAGATTGGGTGAAAAAATATTTGCTGAGATTTCAAAAAACTCGTAGTTATTTGGTAGCTTGGCAACCCCTTTCAAAATAAGTGATTCTCGTCAATCTCTGCTTGGGGCTACTTCAATAGGACACAAACCATAGCGATAGAACTTGGAACTACATTATTGTGCCAAGTTTCAAAGAGCTAGCACAAACCGTGTTTGATTTAGAGTTCCAACTACATGTATCCATATAGGAGAAAACAGAGTGAAACCTAAATATGAAAACGATTACTGCAAAGGAACGATTTAACCTAGAAGAAGGAAATTTGGTGAGCCAAGTGGGACTGGTGTACTGATCATTATCTGCAAGTATCATGAAGATTGGGTGAAAAAATGTTTGCTGAGATTTCCGGAAACTCGTAGTTTTTCGAAAGCTGGGCAACCCCTTTCAATGAAAGTGATTCTCGTCAGTCTCTGCTTGGGGCTGCTTCAATAGGACACAAACCATAGCGATAGAACTTGGAACCACATTATTGTGCAAAGTTTCAAAGAGCTACCACAAACCGTGTTTGATTTAGAGTTCCAAATACATGTATCCATATAGGAGGAAACAGAGTGAAACCTAAATATGAAAACGGTTACTGCAAATGAATGATTTAACCTAGAAGAACGAAATTTGGTGAGCCAAGTGGGATTGGTGTACTGATCATGACGTGCCAGTATCATCAAGATTGGGTGAAAAAATGTTTGCTGAGAATTCCGGAAACTCGTAGTTTTTCGAAACCTTCGTAACCCCTTTCAATGAAAGGGATTCTCGTCAGTCTCTGCTTGGGGCTACTTCAATAGGACACAAACCATAGCGATAGAACTTTGAAGTACATTATTGTGCCAAGTTTCAAAGAGCTAGCACAAACCGTGTTTGATATAGAGTTCCAACTACATGTATCCATATAGGAGAAAACAGAGTGAAACCTAAACATGAAAACGGTACCTGCAAAGGAACAGTTTAACCTAGAAGAACGAAATTTGGTGAGCCAAGTGGGATTGGTGTGCTGATCATTACCTGCCAGTATCATCAAGATTGGGTGAAAAAATGTTTGCTGAGATTTCCGGAAACTCGTATTTTTTTGGAAGCTTGGCAACCCCTTTCAATGAAAGTGATTCTCGTCACTCTCCGCTTGGGGCAACTTCAATAGGACACAAACCATAGCGATAGAACTTGGAACTACATTATTGAACCAAGTTTCAAAGAGCTAGCACAAACCGTGTTTGATTTAGAGTTCCAACTGCATGTATCCATATAGGAGAAAACAGAGTGAAACCTAAACATGAAAATGATTACTACAAAGGAACGATTTAACCTAGAAGATCTAAATTTGGTGAGCCAAGTGGGATTGGTGTACTGATCATTACCTGCCAGTATCATCAAGATTGGGTGAAAAAATGTTTGCTGAGCTTTCAGGAAACTCGTAGTTTTTTGGAAGCTTGGCAACCCCTTTCAATGAAAGTCATTCTCATCAGTCTCTGCTTGGGGCTACTTCAATAGGACAGAAACCATATCGATAGATCTTGGAACTACATTATTGAGCCAAGTTTCAAAGAGCTAGCACAAACCGTGTTTGATTTAGAGTTCCAACTACATGTGCCCATATAGGAGCAAAATGAGTGAAACCTAAACATGAAAACGCTTCCTGCAAAGGAATGGTTTAAGCTAGAACAACGAAATTTGGTGAGCCAAGTGGGATTGGTGTACTGATCATTACCTGCCAGTATCATCAAGATTGGGTGAAAAAATGTTTGCTGAGATTTCCGGAAACTTGTAGTTTTTCGAAAGCTTGGCAACCCCTTTCAATGAGAGTGATTCTCGTCAGTCTCTGCATGGGGCTACTTCAATAGGACACAAACCATAGCGATAGAACTTGGAACTACATTACTGTGCCAAGTTTCAAAGAGCTAGCACAAACCGTGTTTGATTTAGAGTTCCAACTGCATGTATCCATATAGGAGAAAACAGAGTGAAACCTAAAAATGAAAACGGTTACTGCAAAGGAACGGTTTAACCTAGAAGAACAAAATTTGCTGAGCCAAGTGGGATTGGTGTACTGATCATTACCTGCCAGTATCATCAAGATTGGGTGAGAAAATATTTGCTGAGATTTCCGGAAACTTTTAGTTTTTTGGAAGCTTGGCAAGCCCTTTCAATGAAAGTGATTCTCGTCACTCTCCGCTTGGGGCAACTTCAATAGGACACAAACCATAGCGATAGAACTTGGAACTACATTATTGTGCCAAGTTTCAAAGAGCTAGCACAAACCGTGTTTGATTTAGAGTTCCAACTGCATGTATCCATATAGGAGAAAACAGAGTGAAACCTAAATATGAAAACGGTTACTGCAAAGGAACGGTTTAAGCTAGAAGAACGAAATTTGGTGAGCCAAGTGGGATTGGTGTACTGATCATTACCTGCCAGTATCATCAAAATTGGGTGAGAAAATGTTTGCTGAGATTTCCGGAAACTCGTATTTTTTTGGAAGCTTGGCAACCCCTTTCAATGAAAGTGATTCTCGTCACTCTCCGCTTGGGGCAACTTCAATAGGACACAAACCATAGCGATAGAACTTGGAACTACATTATTGAACCAAGTTTCAAAGAGCTAGCACAAACCGTGTTTGATTTAGAGTTCCAACTGCATGTATCCATATAGGAGAAAACAGAGTGAAACCTAAACATGAAAACGATTACTACAAAGGAACGATTTAACCTAGAAGATCGAAATTTGGTGAGCCAAGTGGGATTAGTGTACTGATCATTACCTGCCAGTATCATCAAGATTGGGTGAAAAAATATTTGCTGAGCTTTCAGGAAACTCGTAGTTTTTTGGAAGCTTGGCAACCCCTTTCAATGAAAGGGATTCTCGTCAGTCTCTGCTTGGGGCTACTTCAATAGGACAGAAACCATATCGATAGATCTTGGAACTACATTATTGTGCCAAGTTTCAAAGAGCTAGCACAAACCGTGTTTGATTTAGAGTTCCAACTACATGTATCCATATAGGAGAAAACAGAGTGAAACTTAAATATGAAAACGATTACTGCAAAGGAACGAATTAACCTATAAGAAGGAAATTTGGTGAGCCAAGTGGGATTGGTGTACTGATCATTACTTGCCAGTATCATCTAGATTGGGTAAAAAAATGTTTGCTGAGATTTCAGGAAACTCGTAATTTTTTGGAAGCTTGGCAACCCCTTTCAATGAAAGGGATTCTCGTCAGTCTCTGCTTGGGGCTACTTCAACAGGACACAAACCATAGCGTTAGAACTTGGAACTACATTGTTGAGCCAAGTTTCAAAGAGCTAGCACAAACCGTGTTTGATTTAGAGATCCAACTACATGTGCCCATATAGGAGCAAAAGGAGTGAAACCTAAACATGAAAACGCTTCCTGCAAAGGAATGGTTTAAGCTAGAACAACGAAATTTGGTGAGCCTAGTGGGATTGGTGTACTGATCATTACCTGCCAGTATCATCAAGATTGGGTGAAAAAATGTTTGCTGAGATTTCCGGAAACTCGTAGTTTTTTGGAAGCTTGGCAACCCCTTTCAATAAAGGGATTCTCCTCAGTCTCTGCTTGAGGCTACTTCAATAGGACACAAACCATAGCGATAGAACTTGGAACTACATTATTGTGCCAAGTTTCAAAGAGCTAGCACACACCGTGTTTGATTTAGAGATCCAACTACATGTATCCATATAGGAGAAAACAGAGTGAAACCTAAAAATGAAAACGGTTACTGCAAAGGAACGGTTTAACCTAGAAGAACGAAATTTGGTGAGCCAAGTGGGATTGGTGTACTGATCATTACCTGCCAGTATCATCAAGATTGGTTGAAAAAATGTTTGCTGAGATTCCCGGAAACTCTTAGTTTTTCGAAAGCTTGGCAACCCCTTTCAATGAAAGGGATTCTCGTCAGTATCTGCTTGGGGCTACTTCAATAGGACACAAACCATAGCGATAGAACTTGGAACTACATTATTGTGCCAAGTTTCAAAGAGCTAGCACAAACCGTCTTTGATTTTGAGTTCCAACTACATGTATCCATATAGGAGAAAACAGAGTGAAACCTAAACATGAAAACGGTCCCTGCAAAGGAACAGTTTAACCTAGAAGAACGAAATTTGGTGAGCCAAGTGGGATCGGTGGACTGATCATTACCTGCCAGTATCATCAAGATTGGGTGAAAAAATGTTTGCTGAGATTTCCGGAAACTCGTAGTTTTTTGGAAGCTTGGCAACCCCTTTCAATGAAAGTGATTCTCGTCACTCTCCGCTTGGGGCAACATCAATAGGACACAAACGATAGCGATAGAACTTGGAACTACATTATTGTGCCAAGTTTCAAAGAGCTAGCACAAACCGTGTTTGATTTAGAGTTCCAACTGCATGTATCCATATAGGAGAAAACAGAGTGAAACTTAAAGATGAAAACGATTACTACAAAGGAACGATTTAACCTATGAGAACGAAATTTGGTGAACCAAGTGGGACTGGTGTTGTGATCATTATCTGCAAGTATCATCAAGATTGGGTGAAAAAATGTTTGCTGAGATTTCCGGAAACTCGTAGTTTTTCGAAAGCTTGGCAACCCCTTTCAATGAAAGTGATTCTCGTCAGTCTCTGCTTGGGGCTACTTCAATAGGACACAAACCATTGCGATAGAACTTGGAACTACATTATTGTGCCAAGTTTCAAAGAGCTAGCACAAACCGTGTTTGATTTAGAGTTCCAACTACATGTATCCATATAGGAGAAAACAGACTGAAACCTAAACATGAAAACGGTTACTGCAAAGGAACCGTTGAACCTAGAAGAACGTAATTTGGTGAGCCAAGTGGAACTGGTGTACTGATCATGACCTGACAGTATCATCAGGATTGGGTGAAAAAATGTTTGCTGAGATTTCCGGAAACTTATAGTTTTTTGGAAGCTTGGCAACCCCTTTCAATGAAAGTGATTCTCGTCAGTCTCTGCTTGGGGCTACTTCAATAGGACACAAACCATAGCGATAGAACTTTGAAGTACATTATTGTGCCAAGTTTCAAAGAGCTAGCACAAACCGTGTTTGATTTAGAGTTCCAACTGCATGTATCCATATAGGAGAAAAGAGAGTGAAACCTAAACATGAAAACGGTTACTGCAAAGAAACGATTTAACCTAGAATAACGTAATTTGGTGAGCCAAGTGGGACTGGTGTACTGATCATTACCTGCCAGTATCATCAAGATTGGGTGAAAAAAATGTTTGCTGAGATTTCAAAAAACTCGTAGTTATTTGGAAGCTTGGCAACCCCTTTCAAAGTAAGTGATTCTCGTCAGTCTCTGCTTGGGGCTACTTCAATAGGACACAAACCATAGCGATAGAACTTGGAACTACATTATTGTGCCAAGTTTCAAAGAGCTAGCACAAACCGTGTTTGATTTAGAGTTCCAACTACATGTATCCATATAGGAGAAAACAGAGTGAAACCTAAATATGGAAACGATTACTGCAAAGGAACGATTTAACCTAGAAGAAGGAAATTTGGTGAGCCAAGTGGGACTGGTGTACTGATCATTATCTGCAAGTATCATGAAGATTGGGTGAAAAAATGTTTGCTGAGATTTCCGGAAACTCGTAGTTTTTCGAAAGCTGGGCAACCCCTTTCAATGAAAGTGATTCTCGTCAGTCTCTGCTTGGGGCTGCTTCAATAGGACACAAACCATAGCGATAGAACTTGGAACCACATTATTGTGCAAAGTTTCAAAGAGCTACCAAAAACCGTGTTTGATTTAGAGTTCCAAATACATGTATCCATATAGGAGAAAACAGAGTGAAACCTAAATATGAAAACGGTTACTGCAAATGAATGATTTAACCTAGAAGAACGAAATTTGGTGAGCCAAGTGGGATTGGTGTACTGATCATGACCTGCCAGTATCATCAAGATCGGGTGAAAAAATGTTTGCTGAGAATTCCGGAAACTCGTAGTTTTTCGAAACCTTCGTAACCCCTTTCAATGAAAGGGATTCTCGTCAGTCTCTGCTTGGGGCTACTTCAATAGGACACAAACCATAGCGATAGAACTTTGAAGTACATTATTGTGCCAAGTTTCAAAGAGCTAGCACAAACCGTGTTTGATATAGAGTTCCAACTACATGTATCCATATAGGAGAAAACAGAGTGAAACCTAAACATGAAAACGGTCCCTGCAAAGGAACAGTTTAACCTAGAAGAACGAAATTTGGTGAGCCAAGTGGGATTGGTGTACTGATCATTACCTGCCAGTATCATCAAGATTGGGTGAAAAAATGTTTGCTGAGCTTTCAGGAAACTCGTAGTTTTTTGGAAGCTTGGCAACCCCTTTCAATGAAAGTCATTCTCGTCAGTCTCTGCTTGGGGCTACTTCAATAGGACAGAAACCATATCGATAGATCTTGGAACTACATTATTGAGCCAAGTTTCAAAGAGCTAGCACAAACCGTGTTTGATTTAGAGTTCCAACTACATGTGCCCATATAGGAGCAAAATGAGTGAAACCTAAACATGAAAACGCTTCCTGCAAAGGAATGGTTTAAGCTAGAACAACGAAATTTGGTGAGCCAAGTGGGATTGGTGTACTGATCATTACCTGCCAGTATCATCAAGATTGGGTGAAAAAATGTTTGCTGAGATTTCCGGAAACTTGTAGTTTTTCGAAAGCTTGGCAACCCCTTTCAATGAAAGTGATTCTCGTCACTCTCTGCATGGGGCTACTTCAATAGGGACACAAACCATAGCGATAGAACTTGGAACTACATTACTGTGCCAAGTTTCAAAGAGCTAGCACAAACCGTGTTTGATTTAGATTTCCAACTACATGTATCCATATAGGAGAAAACAGAGTGAAACCTAAAAATGAAAACGGTTACTGCAAAGGAACGGTTTAACCTAGAAGAACAAAATTTGCTGAGCCAAGTGGGATTGGTGTACTGATCATTACCTGCCAGTATCATCAAGATTGGGTGAGAAAATGTTTGCTGAGATTTCCGGAAACTTTAGTTTTTTGGAAGCTTGGCAAGCCCTTTCAATGAAAGTGATTCTCGTCACTCTCCGCTTGGGGCAACTTCAATAGGACACAAACCATAGCGATAGAACTTGGAACTACATTATTGTGCCAAGTTTCAAAGAGCTAGCACAAACCGTGTTTGATTTAGAGTTCCAACTGCATGTATCCTTATAGGAGAAAATAGAGTGAAACCTAAATATGAAAACGGTTACTGCAAAGGAACGGTTTAAGCTAGAAGAACGAAATTTGGTGAGCCAAGTGGGATTGGTGTACTGATCATTACCTGCCAGTATCATCAAAATTGGGTGAGAAAATGTTTGCTGAGATTTCCGGAAACTCGTATTTTTTTGGAAGCTTGGCAACCCCTTTCAATGAAAGTGATTCTCGTCACTCTCCGCTTGGGGCAACTTCAATAGGACCCAAACCATAGCGATAGAACTTGGAACTACATTATTGAACCAAGTTTCAAAGAGCTAGCACAAACCGTGTTTGATTTAGAGTTCCAACTGCATGTATCCATATAGGAGAAAACAGAGTGAAACCTAAACATGAAAACGATTACTACAAAGGAACGATTTAACCTAGAAGATCGAAATTTGGTGAGCCAAGTGGGATTGGTGTACTGATCATTACCTGCCAGTATCATCAAGATTGGGTGAAAAAATATTTGCTGAGCTTTCAGGAAACTCGTAGTTTTTTGGAAGCTTGGCAACCCCTTTCAATGAAAGGGATTCTCGTCAGTCTCTGCTTGGGGCTACTTCAATAGAACAGAAACCATATCGATAGATCTTGGAACTACATTATTGTGCCAAGTTTCAAAGAGCTAGCACAAACCGTGTTTGATTTAGAGTTCCAACTACATGTATCCATATAGGAGAAAACAGAGTGAAACTTAAATATGAAAAACGATTACTGCAAAGGAACGAATTAACCTATAAGAAGGAAATTTGGTGAGCCAAGTCGGATTGGTGTACTGATCATTACTTGCCTGTATCATCTAGATTGGGTAAAAAAATGTTTGCTGAGATTTCAGGAAACTCGTAATTTTTTGGAAGCTTGGCAACCCCTTTCAATGAAAGGGATTCTCGTCAGTCTCTGCTTGGGGCTACTTCAACAGGACACAAACCATAGCGTTAGAACTTGGAACTACATTCTTGAGCCAAGTTTCAAAGAGCTAGCACAAACTGTGTTTGATTTAGAGTTCCAACTACATGTGCCCATATAGGAGCAAAAGGAGTGAAACCTAAACATGAAAACGCTTCCTGCAAAGGAATGGTTTAAGCTAGAACAACGAAATTTGGTGAGCCAAGTCGGATTGGTGTACTGATCATTACCTGCCAGTATCATCAAGATTGGGTGAAAAAATGTTTGCTGAGATTTCCGGAAACTCGTAGTTTTTTGGAAGCTTGGCCACCCCTTTCAATAAAGGGATTCTCGTCAGTCTCTGCTTGAGGCTACTTCAATAGGACACAAACCATAGCGATAGAACTTGGAACTACATTATTGTTCCAAGTTTCAAAGAGCTAGCACACACCGTGTTTGATTTAGAGATCCAACTACATGTATCCATATAGGAGAAAACAGAGTGAAACCTAAAAATGAAAACGGTTACTGCAAAGGAACGGTTTAACCTAGAAGAACGAAATTTGGTGAGCCAAGTGGGATTGGTGTACTGATCATTACCTGCCAGTATCATCAAGATTGGTTGAAAAAATGTTTGCTGAGATTCCCGGAAACTCGTAGTTTTTCGAAAGCTTGGCAACCCCTTTCAATGAAAGTGATTCTCGTCACTCTCTGCTTGGGGCTACTTCAATAGGACACAAACCACAGCGATAGAACTTGGAACTACATTATTGTGCCAAGTTTTAAAGAGCTAGCACAAACCGTGTTTGATTTAGAGTTCCAACTACATGTATCCATATAGGAGAAAACAGAGTGAAACCTAAACATGAAAACGGTTACTGCAAAGGAACCCTTGAACCTAGAAGAACGTAATTTGGTGAGCCAAGTGGAACTGGTGTACTGATCATGACCTGACAGTATCATCAGGATTGGGTGAAAAAATGTTTGCTGAGATTTCCGGAAACTCATAGTTTTTTGGAAGCTTGGCAACCCCTTTCAATGAAAGTGATTCTCGTCAGTCTCTGCTTGGGGCTACTTCAATAGGACACAAACCATAGCCATAGATCTTGGAACTACATTATTGTGCCAAGTTTCAAAGAGCTAGCACAAACCGTCTTTGATTTTGAGTTCCAACTACATGTATCCATATAGGAGAAAACAGAGTGAAACCTAAACATGAAAATGGTTCCTGCAAAGGAACCGTTTAACCTAGAAGAAGGAAATTTGGTGAGCCAAGTGGGATCGGTGGACTGATCATTACCTGCCAGTATCATCAAGATTGGGTGAAAAATGTTTGCTGAGATTTCAGGAAACTCGTAGTTTTTTGGAAGCTTGGCAACCCCCTTTCCATGAAAGGGATTCTCGTCAGTCTCTGCTTGGGGCTACTTCAATAGGACACAAACCATAGCGATAGAACTTGGAACTACATTATTGTGCCAAGTTTCAAAGAGCTAGCACAAACCATGTTGATTTAGAGTTCCAACTACATGTATCCATATAGGAGAAAACAGAGTGAAACCTAAACATGAAAACGGTTCCTGCAAAGGAACAGTTTAACCTAGAAGAACAAAATTTGGTGAGCCATGTGGGATTGGTGTACTGATCATTACCTGCCAGTATCATCAAGATTGGGTGAAAAAATGTTTGCTGAGATTTCCGGAAACTCGTAGTTTTTTGGAAGCTTGGCAACCCTTTCAATGAAAGTGATTCTCGTCACTCTCCGCTGGGGCTACTTCAATTGGACACAAACCATAGCGATAGAACTTGGAACTACATTATTGTGCCAATTTGCAAAGAGCTAGCACAAACCGTGTTTGATTTAGAGTTCCAACTGCGTGTATCCATATAAGAGAAAACAGAGTGAAACCTAAAGATGAAAACGATTACTACAAAGGAACGGTTTAACCTATAAGAACGAAAGTTGGTGAACCAAGTGGGACTGGTGTTGTGATCATTATCTGCAAGTATCTTCAAGATTGGGTGAAAAAATGTTTGCTGAGATTTCCGGAAACTCTTAGTTTTTCGAAAGCTTGGCAACCCCTTTCAATGTAAGTGATTCTCGTCAGTCTCTGCTTGGGGCTACTTCAATAGGACACAAACCATAGCGATAGAACTTGGAACTACATTATTGTGCCAAGTTTCAAAGAGCTAGCACAAACCGTGTTTGATTTAGAGTTCCAACTACATGTATCCGTATAGGAGAAAACAGAGTGAAACCTAAATATGAAAAACGATTACTGCAAACGAATGATTTAACCTAGAGGAACAAATTTGGTGAGCCAAGTGGGATTGGTGTGCTTATCCTTACCTGCCTGTATCATCAAGATTGGGTGAAAAAATATTTGCTGAGATTTCCGGAAACTCGTAGTTTTTTGGAAGCTTGGCAACCCCTTTCAATGAAAGGGATTCTCGTCACTCTCCGCTTGGGGCAACTTCAATAGGACACTAACCATAGCGATAGAACTTGGAACTACATTATTGTGCCAAGTTTCAAAGAGCTAGCACAAACTGTGTTTGATTTAGAGTTCCAACTGCATGTATCCATATAGAAGAAAACAGAGTGAAACCTAAACATGAAAACGATTACTACAAAGGAACGATTTAACCTAGAAGATCGAAATTTGGTGAGCCAAGTGGGATTGGTGTACTGATCATTACCTGCCAGTATCATCAAGATTGGGTGAAAAAATGTTTGCTGAGATTTCAGGAAACTCGTAGTTTTTGGAAGCTTGGCAACCCCTTTCAATGAAAGTCATTCTCGTCACTCTCTGCTTGGGGCTACTTCAACAGGACACAAACCATATCGATAGATCTTGGAACTACATTATTGTGCCAAGTTTCAAAGAGCTAGCACAAACCGTGTTGGATTTAGAGTTCCAACTACATGTATCCATATAGGAGAAAACAGAGTGAAACCTAAATATGAAAACGATTACTGCAAAGGAACGAATTAACCTATAAGAAGGAAATTTGGTCAGCCAAGTGGGATTGGAGTACTGATCATTACTTGCCAGTATCATCAAGATTGGGTGAAAAAATGTTTGCTGAGATTTCAGGAAACTCGTAATTTTTTGGAAGCTTGGCAACCCCCTTTCAATGAAAGGGATTCTCGTCAGTCTCTGCTTGGGGCTACTTCAATGGGACACAAACCATAGCGATAGAACTTGGAACTACATTATTGAGCCAAGTTTCAAAGAGCTAGCACAAACCGTGTTGGATTTAGAGTTCCAACTACATGTGCCCATATAGGAGCAAAAGGAGTGAAACCTAAACATGAAAACGGTTCCTGCAAAGGAATGGTTTAAGCTAGAACAACGACATTTGGTGAGCCAAGTGGGATTGGTGTACTGATCATTACCTGCCAGTATCATCAAGATTGGGTGAAAAAATGTTTGCTGAGATTTCCGGCAACTCGTAGTTTTTTGGAAGCTTGGCAACGCCTTTCAATGAAAGGGATTCTCGTCAGTCTCTGCTTGGGGCTACTTCAATAGGACACAAACCATAGCGATAGATCTTGGAACTACATTATTTTGCCAAGTTTCAAAGAGCTAGCACAAACCGTGTTTGATTTAGAGATCCAACTACATGTATCCATATAGGAGAAAACAGAGTGAAACCTAAACATGAAAACGGTTCCTGCAAAGGAACCGTTTAACCGAGAAGAAGGAAATTTTCTGAGCCAAGTGGGATCGGTGGACTCATCATTACCTGCCAGTATCATCAAGATGGGGTGAAAAAATGTTTGCTGAGATTTCAGGAAACTCGTAGTTTTTTGAAATCTTGGCAACCCCTTTCAATGAAAGGGATTCTCGTCAGTCTCTGCTTGGGGCTACTTCAATAAGACACAAACCATAGCGATAGAACTTGGAACTACATTATTGTGCCAAGTTTCAAAGAGCTAGCACAAACCGTGTTTGATTTAGAGTTCCAAATACATGTATCCATATAGGAGAAAACAGAGTGAAACCTAAACATGAAAACGGTCCCTGCAAAGGAACAGTTTAACCTAGAAGAACGAAATTTGGTGAGCCAATTGGGATTGGTGTTCTGATCATTACCTGCCAGTATCATCAAGATTGGGTGAAAAAATGTTTGCTGAGATTTCCGGAAACTCGTAGTTTTTTGGAAGCTTGGCAACCCCTTTCAATGAAAGTGATTCTCGTCACTCTCCGCTTGGGGCTACTTCAATTGGACACAAACCATAGCGATAGAACTTGGAACTACATTATTTTGCCACGTTTCAAAGAGCTAGCACAAACCGTGTTTGATTTAGAGTTCCAACTACATGTATCCATAGAGGAGAAAAATAGAGTGAAACATAAAAATGAAACGGTTACTGCAAAGAAACGATTTAACCTAGAATAACGTAATTTGGTGAGCCAAGTAGGACTGGTGTACTGATCATTACCTGCCAGTATCATCAAGATTGGGTGAAAAAATGTTTGCTGAGATTTCAAAAAACTCGTAGTTATTTGGAAGCTTGGCAACCCCTTTCAAAGTAAGTGATTCTCGTCAGTCTCTGCTTGGGGCTACTTCAATAGGACACAAACCATAGCGATAGAACTTGGAACTACATTATTGTGCCAAGTTTCAAAGAGCTAGCACAAACCGTCTTTTGATTTTGAGTTCCAACTACATGTATCCATATAAGAGAAAACAGAGTGAAACCTAAACATGAAAACGATTACTGCAAAGGAACGATTTAACCTAGAAGAAGGAAATTTGGTGAGCCAAGTGGGAACTGGTGTACTGATCATTATCTGCAAGTATCATGAAGATTGGGTAAAAAATGTTTGCTGAGATTTCCGGAAACTCGTAGTTTTTCGAAAGCTGGGCAACCCCTTTCAATGAAAGTGATTCTCGTCAGTCTCTGCTTGGGGCTGCTTCAATAGGACACAAACCATAGCGATAGAACTTGGAACCACATTATTGTGCAAAGTTTCAAAGAGCTACCACAAACCGTGTTTGATTTAGAGTTCCAACTACATGTATCCATATAGGAGAAAACAGAGTGAAACCTAAATATGAAAACGGTTACTGCAAAGGAATGATTTAACCTAGAAGAACGAAATTTGGTGAGCCAAGTGGGACTGGTGTACTGATCATGACCTGCCAGTATCATCAAGATTGGGAGAAAAAATATTTGCTGAAATTTCAGGAAACTCGTAGATTTTTGGAATCTTGGCAACCCCTTTCAATGAAAGGCATTCTCGTCAGTCTCTGCTTGGGGCTACTTCAATAGGACACAAACCATACGATAGAACTTTGAAGTACATTATTGTGCCAAGTTTCAAAGAGCTAGCACAAACCGTGTTTGATTTAGAGTTCCAACTGCATGTATCCATATAGGAGAAAAGAGAGTGAAACCTAAACATGAAAACGGTTACTGCAAAGAAACGATTTAACCTAGAATAACGTAATTTGATGAGCCAAGTGGGACTGGTGTACTGATCATTACCTGCCAGTATCATCAAGATTGGGTGAAAAAATGTTTGCTGAGATTTCAAAAAACTCGTAGTTATTTGGAAGCTTGGCAACCCCTTTCAAAGTAAGTGATTCTCGTCAGTCTCTGCTTGGGGCTACTTCAATAGGACACAAACCATAGCGATAGAACTTGGAACTACATTATTGTGCCAAGTTTCAAAGAGCTAGCACAAACCGTGTTTGATTTAGAGTTCCAACTACATGTATCCATATAGGAGAAAACAGAGTGAAACCTAAATTTGAAAACGATTACTGCAAAGGAACGATTTAACCTAGAAGAAGGAAATTTGGTGAGCCAAGTGGGACTGGTGTACTGATCATTATCTGCAAGTATCATGAAGATTGGGTGAAAAAATGTTTGGTGAGATTTCCGGAAACTCGTAGTTTTTCGAAAGCTGGGCAACCCCTTTCAATGAAAGTGATTCTCGTCAGTCTCTGCTTGGGGCTGCTTCAATAGGACACAAACCATAGCGATAGAACTTGGAACCACATTATTTTGCAAAGTTTCAAAGAGCTACCACAAACCGTGTTTGATTTAGAGTTCCAAATACATGTATCCATATAGGAGGAAACAGAGTGAAACCTAAATATGAAAACGGTTACTGCAAATGAATGATTTAACCTAGAAGAACGAAATTTGGTGAGCCAAGTGGGATTGGTGTACTGATCATGACCTGCCAGTATCATCAAGATTGGGTGAAAAAATGTTTGCTGAGAATTCCGGAAACTCGTAGTTTTTCGAAACCTTCGTAACCCCTTTCAATGAAAGGGATTCTCGTCAGTCTCTGCTTGGGGCTACTTCAATAGGACACAAACCATCGCGATAGAACTTTGAAGTACATTATTGTGCCAAGTTTCAAAGAGCTAGCACAAACCGTGTTTGATATAGAGTTCCAACTACATGTATCCATATAGGAGAAAACAGAGTGAAACCTAAACATGAAAACGTTCCCTGCAAAGGAACAGTTTAACCTAGAAGAACGAAATTTGGTGAGCCAAGTGGGATTGGTGTGCTGATCATTACATGCCAGTATCATCAAGATTGGGTGAAAAAATGTTTGCTGAGATTTCCGGAAACTCGTATTTTTTTGGAAGCTTGGCAACCCCTTTCAATGAAAGTGATTCTCGTCACTCTCCGCTTGGGGCAACTTCAATAGGACACAAACCATAGCGATAGAACTTGGAACTACATTATTGAACCAAGTTTCAAAGAGCTAGCACAAACCGTGTTTGATTTAGAGTTCCAACTGCATGTATCCATATAGGAGAAAACAGAGTGAAACCTAAACATGAAAATGATTACTACAAAGGAACGATTTAACCTAGAAGATCGAAATTTGGTGAGCCAAGTGGGATTGGTGTACTGATCATTACCTGCCAGTATCATCAAGATTGGGTGAAAAAATGTTTGCTGAGCTTTCAGGAAACTCGTAGTTTTTTGGAAGCTTGGCAACCCCTTTCAATGAAAGTCATTCTCGTCAGTCTCTGCTTGGGGCTACTTCAATAGGACAGAAACCATATCGATAGATCTTGGAACTACATTATTGAGCCAAGTTTCAAAGAGCTAGCACAAACCGTGTTTGATTACGAGTTCCAACTACATGTGCCCATATAGGAGCAAAATGAGTGAAACCTAAACATGAAAACGCTTCCTGCAAAGGAATGGTTTAAGCTAGAACAACGAAATTTGGTGAGCCAAGTGGGATTGGTGTACTGATCATTACCTGCCAGTATCATCAAGATTGGGTGAAAAAATGTTTGCTGAGATTTCCGGAAACTTTTAGTTTTTTGGAAGCTTGGCAACCCCTTTCAATGAAAGGGTTTCTCGTCAGTCTCTGCTTGGGGCTACTTCAATAGGACACAAACCATAGCGATAGAACTTGGAACTACATTATTGTGCCAAGTTTCAAAGAGCTAGCACAAACCGTCTTTGATTTTGAGTTCCAACTACATGTATCCATATAGGAGAAAACAGAGTGAAACCTAAACATGAAAACGGTCCCTGCAAAGGAACAGTTTAACCTAGAAGAACGAAATTTGGTGAGCCAAGTGGGATCGGTGGACTGATCATTACCTGCCAGTATCATCAAGATTGGGTGAAAAAATGTTTGCTGAGATTTCCGGAAACTCGTAGTTTTTTGGAAGCTTGGCAACCCCTTTCAATGAAAGTGATTCTCGTCACTCTCCGCTTGGGGCAACATTAATAGGACACAAACCATAGCGATAGAACTTGGAACTACATTATTGTGCCAAGTTTCAAAGAGCTAGCACAAACCGTGTTTGATTTAGAGTTCCAACTGCATGTATCCATATAGGAGAAAACAGAGTGAAACTTAAAGATGAAAACGATTACTACAAAGGAACGATTTAACCTATGAGAACGAAATTTGGTGAACCAAGTGGGACTGGTGTTGTGATCATTATCTGCAAGTATCATCAAGATTGGGTGAAAAACTGTTTGCTGAGATTTCCGGAAACTCGTAGTTTTTCGAAAGCTTGGCAACCCCTTTCAATGAAAGTGATTCTCGTCACTCTCTGCTTGGGGCTACTTCAATAGGACACAAACCACAGCGATAGAACTTGGAACTACATTATTGTGCCAAGTTTCAAAGAGCTAGCACAAACCGTGTTTGATTTAGAGTTCCAACTACATGTATCCATATAGGAGAAAACAGAGTGAAACCTAAACATGAAAACGGTTCCTGCAAAGGAACCGTTTAACCTAGAAGAACGTAATTTGGTGAGCCAAGTGGAACTGGTGTAGTGATCATGACCTGACAGTATCATCAGGATTGGTTGAAAAAATGTTTGCTGAGATTTCCGGAAACTCATAGTTTTTTGGAAGCTTGGCAACCCCTTTCAATGAAAGTGATTCTCGTCAGTCTCTGCTTGGGGCTACTTCAATAGGACACAAACCATAGCGATAGATCTTGGAACTACATTATTGTGCCAAGTTTCAAAGAGCTAGCACAAACCGTCTTTGATTTTGAGTTCCAACTACATGTATCCATATAGGAGAAAACAGATTGAAACCTAAACATGAAAACGGTTCCTGCAAAGGAACCGTTTAACCTAGAAGAAGGAAATTTGGTGAGCCAAGTGGGATCGGTGGACTGATCATTACCTGCCAGTATCATCAAGATTGGGTGAAAAATGTTTGCTGAGATTTCAGGAAACTCGTAGTTTTTTGGAAGCTTGGCAACCCCTTTCAATGAAAGGGATTCTCGTCAGTCTCTGCTTGGGGCTACTTCAATAGGACACAAACCATAGCGATAGAACTTGGAACTACATTATTGAACCAAGTTTCAAAGAGCTAGCACAAACCGTGTTTGATTTAGAGTTCCAACTGCATGTATCCATATAGGAGAAAACAGAGTGAAACCTAAACATGAAAATGATTACTACAAAGGAACGATTTAACCTAGAAGATCGAAATTTGGTGAGCCAAGTGGGATTGGTGTACTGATCATTACCTGCCAGTATCATCAAGATTGGGTGAAAAAATGTTTGCTGAGCTTTCAGGAAACTCGTAGTTTTTTGGAAGCTTGGCAACCCCTTTCAATGAAAGTCATTCTCGTCAGTCTCTGCTTGGGGCTACTTCAATAGGACAGAAACCATATCGATAGATCTTGGAACTACATTATTGAGCCAAGTTTCAAAGAGCTAGCACAAACCGTGTTTGATTTAGAGTTCCAACTACATGTGCCCATATAGGAGCAAAATGAGTGAAACCTAAACATGAAAACGCTTCCTGCAAAGGAATGGTTTAAGCTAGAACAACGAAATTTGGTGAGCCAAGTGGGATTGGTGTACTGATCATTACCTGCCAGTATCATCAAGATTGGGTGAAAAAATGTTTGCTGAGATTTCCGGAAACTTTTAGTTTTTTGGAAGCTTGGCAAGCCCTTTCAATGAAAGTGATTCTCGTCACTCTCCGCTTGGGGCAACTTCAATAGGACACAAACCATAGCGATAGAACTTGGAACTACATTATTGTGCCAAGTTTCAAAGAGCTAGCACAAACCGTGTTTGATTTAGAGTTCCAACTGCATGTATCCATATAGGAGAAAACAGAGTGAAACTTAAAGATGAAAACGATTACTACAAAGGAACGATTTAACCTATGAGAACGAAATTTGGTGAACCAAGTGGGACTGGTGTTGTGATCATTATCTGCAAGTATCATCAAGATTGGGTTAAAAAATGTTTGCTGAGATTTCCGGAAACTCGTAGTTTTTCGAAAGCTTGGCAACCCCTTTCAATGAAAGTGATTCTCGTCACTCTCTGCTTGGGGCTACTTCAATAGGACACAAACCACAGCGATAGAACTTGGAACTACATTATTGTGCCAAGTTTCAAAGAGCTAGCACAAACCGTGTTTGATTTAGAGTTCCAACTACATGTATCCATATAGGAGAAAACAGAGTGAAATCTAAACATGAAAACGGTTCCTGCAAAGGAACCGTTTAACCTAGAAGAACGTAATTTGGTGAGCCAAGTGGAACTGGTGTAGTGATCATTACCTGCCAGTATCATCAAGATTGGGTGAAAAAATGTTTGCTGAGATTTCAGGGAACTTGTAGTTTTTCGAAAGCTTGGCAACCCCTTTCAATGAAAGTGATTCTCGTCACTCTCTGCTTGGGGCTACTTCAATAGGACACAAACCACAGCGATAGAACTTGGAACTACATTATTGTGCCAAGTTTCAAAGAGCTAGCACAAACCGTGTTTGATTTAGAGTTCCAACTACATGTATCCATATAGGAGAAAACAGAGTGAAACCTAAACATGCAAAGGTTTACTGCAAAGGAACCGTTTAACCTAGAAGAACGAAATTTAGTGAGCCAAGTGGGATTGGTGTACTGATCATTTCCTGCAAGTATCATCAAGATTGGGCGAAAAAATGTTTTCTGAGATTTCCGGAAACTCGTAGTTTTTGGGAAGCTTGGCAACCCCTTTCAATGAAAGTGATTCTCGTCAGACTCTGCTTGGGGCTACTTCAATAGGACACAAACCATAGCGATAGAACTTGGAACTACATTATTGTGCCAAGTTTCAAAGAGCTAGCACAAACCGTGTTTGATTTAGAGTTCCAACTACATGTATCCATATTGGAGAAAACAGAGTGAAACCTAAATATGAAAACGGTTACTGCAAAGGAAAGGTTAAAGCTAGTGAACGAAATTTGGTGAGCCAAGTGTGATTGGTGCCCTGATCATTACCTGCAAGTATCATCAAGATTGGGTGAAAAAAGGTTTGCTGAGATTTCAGGGAACTCGTAGTTTTTTGGAAGCTACGCAAACCCTTTCAATTAAAGTGATTTTATCAGTCTCTGCATGGGGCTACTTCAATAGGACACAAACCATAGTGATAGAACTTGGAACTACATTATTGTGCCAAGTTTCAAAGAGCTAGTACAAACCGTGTTTGATTTAGAGTTCCAACTACATGTATCCATATAGGAGAAAACAGAGTGAAACCTAAACATGAAAACGGTTCCTGCAAAGGAACCGTTCAACCTAGAAGAACGAAATTTGGTGATCCAAGTGGGATTGGTGTACTGATCATTACCTGCCAGTATCACCATGATTGGGTGAAAAAATATTTGCTGAGATTTCTGGAAACTCCTAGTTTTTCGAAAGCTTGGCAACCACTTTCAATGAAAGTGATTCTCGTCAGTCTCTGCTTGGGGCTACTTCAATAGGACACAAGTCATAGCGATAGAACGTGGAACTACATTATTATGCGAAGTTTCAAAGAGCTAGCACAAACCGTGTTTGATTTAGAGTTCCAACTACATGTAACCACATAGGAGAAAACAGAGTGAAACCTAAATATGAAAACGGTTACTGCAAAGGAATGATTTAACCTAGAAGAACGAAATTTGGTGAGCCAAGTGGGACTGGTGTACTGATCATGACCTGCCAGTATCATCAAGATTGGGAGAAAAAATATTTGCTGAGATTTCAGGAAACTCGTAGATTTTTGAAATCTGGCAACCCCTTTCAATGAAAGGCATTCTCGTCAGTCTCTGCTTGGGGCTACTTCAATAGGACACAAACCATAGCGATAGAACTTTGAAGTACATTATTGTGCCAAGTTTCAAAGAGCTAGCACAAACCGTGTTTGATTTAGAGTTCCAACTGCATGTATCCATATAGGAGAAAAGAGAGTGAAACCTAAACATGAAAACGGTTACTGCAAAGAAACGATTTAACCTAGAATAACGTAATTTGATGAGCCAAGTGGGACTGGTGTACTGATCATTACCTGCCAGTATCATCAAGATTGGGTGAAAAAATGTTTGCTGAGATTTCAAAAAACTCGTAGTTATTTGGAAGCTTGGCAACCCCTTTCAAAGTAAGTGATTCTCGTCAGTCTCTGCTTGGGGCTACTTCAATAGGACACAAACCATAGCGATAGAACTTGGAACTACATTATTGTGCCAAGTTTCAAAGAGCTAGCACAAACCGTGTTTGATTTAGAGTTCCAACTACATGTATCCATATAGGAGAAAACAGAGTGAAACCTAAATATGAAAACGATTACTGCAAAGGAACGATTTAACCTAGAAGAAGGAAATTTGGTGAGCCAAGTGGGACTGGTGTACTGATCATTATCTGCAAGTATCATGAAGATTGGGTGAAAAAATGTTTGCTGAGATTTCCGGAAACTCGTAGTTTTTCGAAAGCTGGGCAACCTCTTTCAATGAAAGTGATTCTCGTCAGTCTCTGCTTGGGGCTGCTTCAATAGGACACAAACCATAGCGATAGAACTTGGAACCACATTATTTTGCAAAGTTTCAAAGAGCTACCACAAACCGTGTTTGATTTAGAGTTCCAAATACATGTATCCATATAGGAGGAAACAGAGTGAAACCTAAATATGAAAACGGTTACTGCAAATGAATGATTTAACCTAGAAGAACGAAATTTGGTGAGCCAAGTGGGATTGGTGTACTGATCATGACCTGCCAGTATCATCAAGATTGGGTGAAAAAATGTTTGCTGAGAATTCCGGAAACTCGTAGTTTTTCGAAACCTTCGTAACCCCTTTCAATGAAAGGGATTCTCGTCAGTCTCTGCTTGGGGCTACTTCAATAGGACACAAACCATCGCGATAGAACTTTGAAGTACATTATTGTGCCAAGTTTCAAAGAGCTAGCACAAACCGTGTTTGATATAGAGTTCCAACTACATGTATCCATATAGGAGAAAACAGAGTGAAACCTAAACATGAAAACGGTCCCTGCAAAGGAACAGTTTAACCTAGAAGAACGAAATTTGGTGAGCCAAGTGGGATTGGTGTGCTGATCATTACCTGCCAGTATCATCAAGATTGGGTGAAAAAATGTTTGCTGAGATTTCCGGAAACTCGTATTTTTTTGGAAGCTTGGCAACCCCTTTTATGAAAGTGATTCTCGTCACTCTCCGCTTGGGGCAACTTCAATAGGACACAAACCATAGCGATAGAACTTGGAACTACATTATTGTGCCAAGTTTCAAAGAGCTAGCACAAACCGTGTTTGATTTAGAGTTCCAACTGCATGTATCCATATAGGAGAAAACAGAGTGAAACCTAAACATGAAAATGATTACTACAAAGGAACGATTTAACCTAGAAGATCGAAATTTGGTGAACCAAGTGGGATTGGTGTACTGATCATTACCTGCCAGTGTCATCAAGATTGGGTGAAAAAATGTTTGCTGAGCTTTCAGGAAACTCGTAGTTTTTTGGAAGCTTGGCAACCCCTTTCAATGAAAGTCATTCTCGTCAGTCTCTGCTTGGGGCTACTTCAATAGGACAGAAACCATATCGATAGATCTTGGAACTACATTATTGAGCCAAGTTTCAAAGAGCTAGCACAAACCGTGTTTGATTTAGAGTTCCAACTACATGTGCCCATATAGGAGCAAAATGAGTGAAACCTAAACATGAAAACGCTTCCTGCAAAGGAAAGGTTAAAGCTAGTGAACGAAATTTGGTGAGCCAAGTGTGATTGGTGCCCTGATCATTACCTGCAAGTATCATCAAGATTGGGTGAAAAAAGGTTTGCTGAGATTTCAGGGAACTCGTAGTTTTTTGGAAGCTACGCAAACCCTTTCAATTAAAGTGATTTTATCAGTCTCTGCATGGGGCTACTTCAATAGGACACAAACCATAGTGATAGAACTTGGAACTACATTATTGTGCCAAGTTTCAAAGAGATATCACAAACTGTGTTTGATTTAGAGTTCCAACTACATGTATCCATATAGGAGAAAACAGAGTGAAATCTAAACATGAAAACGGTTCCTGCAAAGGAACCGTTCAACCTAGAAGAACGAAATTTGGTGATCCAAGTGGGATTGGTGTACTGATCATTACCTGCCAGTATCATCATGATTGGGTGAAAAAATATTTGCTGAGATTTCTGGAAACTCCTAGTTTTTCGAAAGCTTGGCAACCACTTTCAATGAAAGTGATACTTTTCAGTCTCTGCTTGGGGCTACTTCAATAGGACACAAGTCATAGCGATAGAACGTGGAACTACATTATTATGCGAAGTTTCAAAGAGCTAGCACAAACCGTGTTTGATTTAGAGTTCCAACTACATGTAACCACATAGGAGAAAACAGAGTGAAACCTAAACATGAAAACGGTTACTGCAAAGGAACGGTTTAACCTAGAAGAACGAAATTTGGTGAGCCAAGTGGAACTGGTGTACTGATCATTACCTGCAAGTATCATTAAGTTTGGGTGAAAAAATGTTTGCTGAGATTTAAGGAAACTCGTAGTTTTTTGGAAGCTTGGCAACACCTTTCAATGAAAGTGATTCTCGTCAGTCTCTGCTTGGGGCTACTTCAATAGGACACAAACCATAGTGATAGAACTTGTAACTACACTATTGTGGCAAGTTTCAGAGAGCTAGCACAAACCGTGTTTGATTTAGAGTTCCAACTACATGTATCCATATAGGAGAAAACAGAGTGAAACCTAAACATGAAAACAGTTACTGCAAAGGAACGGTTTAACCTAGAAGAACGAAATTTGGTGAGCCGAGTGGGATTGGTGTACTGATCATTACCTGCAAGTATCATCAAGATTGGGTGAAAAAATGTTTGCTGAGATTTCAGGAACCTCGTAGATTTATGGAAGCTTGGCAACCCCTTTCAATGAAAGTGATTCTCATCAGTCTCTGCTTGGGGCTACTTCAATAGGACACAAACCATAGCGATAGAACTTGGAACTACATTATTGTGCGAAGTTTCAAAGAGCTAGCACAAACCGTGTTTGATTGAGAGGTCCAAATACATGTAACCTTATAGGAGAAAACAGAGTGAAACCTAAACATGAAAACGGTTACTGCAAAGGAACAGTTTAACCTAGAAGAACAAAATTTGGTGAGCCAAATGGGACTGGTGTACTGATCATTACCTGAAAGTATTATCAAGATTGGGTGAAAAAATGTTTGCTGAGATTTCAAGAAACTCGTAGTTTTTTGGAAGCTTGGCAACCCCTTTCAATGAAAGTGATTCTCATCAGTCTCTGCGTGGGGCTACTTCAATAGGACACAATCCATAGCCATAGATCTTGGAACTACATTATTGTGCCAAGTTTCAAAGAGCTAGCACAAACCATGTTTGATTTAGAGTTCCAACTACATGTATCCATATAGGAGAAAAGAGAGTGAAACCTAAACATGAAAACGGTTACTGCAAAGGAAAGGTTCAATCTAGAACAACGAAATTTGGTGAGCCAAGTGGGACTGGTGTACTGATCATTACCTGCCAGTATCATCAAGATTGGGTGAAAAAATATTTGCTGAGATTTCAAGAAACTCTTAGTTTTTTGGAAGCTTGGCAACCCCTTTCAATGAAAGTGATGCTCGTCAGTCTCTGATTGGGGCTACTTCAATAGGACACAAACCATAGCGATAGAACTTGGAACTACATTATTGTGCCAAGTTTCAAAGAGCTAGCACCAACCGTTTTTTATTTAGAGTTCCAACTACATGTATCCATATAGGAGAAAAGAGAGTGAAACCTAAACATGAAAACGGTTACTGCAAAGGAACTGTTTAAGCTAGAAGAACGAAATTTGTTGAGCCAAGTGGGATTGGTGTACTGATCATTTCCTGGAAGTATCATCAAGATTGGGCGAAAAAATGTTTGCTGAGATTTCCGGAAACTCGTAGTTTTTGGGAAGCTTGGCAACCCCTTTCAATGAAAGTGATTCTCGTCAGACTCTGCTTGGGGCTACTTCAGTAGGACACAAACCATAGCGATAGAACTTGGAACTACATTATTGTGCCAAGTTTCAAAGAGCTAGCACAAACCGTGTTTGATTTAGAGTTCCAACTACATGTATCCATATTGGAGAAAACAGAGTGAAACCTAAATATGAAAACGGTTACTGCAAAGGAAAGGTTAAAGCTAGTGAACGAAATTTGGTGAGCCAAGTGTGATTGGTGCCCTGATCATTACCTGCAAGTATCATCAAGATTGGGTGAAAAAAGGTTTGCTGAGATTTCAGGGAACTCGTAGTTTTTTGGAAGCTACGCAAACCCTTTCAATTAAAGTGATTTTATCAGTCTCTGCATGGGGCTACTTCAATAGGACACAAACCATAGAGATAGAACTTGGAACTACATTATTGTGCCAAGTTTCAAAGAGATATCACAAACTGTGTTTGATTTAGAGTTCCAACTACATGTATCTATATAGGAGAAAACAGAGTGAAACCTAAACATGAAAACGGTTCCTGCAAAGGAACCGTTCAACCTAGAAGAACGAAATTTGGTGATCCAAGTGGGATTGGTGTACTGATCATTACCTGCCAGTATCATCATGATTGGGTGAAAAAATATTTGCTGAGATTTCTGGAAACTCCTAGTTTTTCGAAGCTTGGCAACCACTTTCAATGAAAGTGATTCTCGTCAGTCTCTGCTTGGGGCTACTTCAATAGACACAAGTCATAGCGATAGAACGTGGAACTACATTATTATGCGAAGTTTCAAAGAGCTAGCACAAACCGTGTTTGATTTAGAGTTCCAACTACATGTATCCCATATAGGAGAAAACAGAGTGAAACCTAAACATGAAAACGGTTACTGCAAAGGAACGGTTTAACCTAGAAGAACGAAATTTGGTGAGCCGAGTGGGATTGGTGTACTGATCATTACCTGCAAGTATCATCAAGATTGGGTGAAAAAATGTTTGCTGAGATTTCAGGAACCTCGTAGATTTATGGAAGCTTGGCAACCCCTTTCAATGAAAGTAATTCTCATCAGTCTCTGCTTGGGGCTACTTCAATAGGACACAAACCATAGCGATAGAACTTGGAACTACATTATTGTGCCAAGTTTCAAAGAGCTAGCACAAACCGTGTTTGATTGAGAGGTCCAAATACATGTAACCTTATAGGAGAAAACAGAGTGAAACCTAAACATGAAAACGGTTACTGCAAAGGAACAGTTTAACCTAGAAGAACAAAATTTGGTGAGCCAAATGGAACTGGTGTACTGATCATTACCTGCAAGTATTATCACGATTGGGTGAAAAAATGTTTGCTGAGATTTCCGGAAACTCGTATTTTTTTGGAAGCTTGGCAACCCCTTTCAATGAAAGTGATTCTCGTCACTCTCCGCTTGGGGCAACTTCAATAGGACACAAACCATAGCGATAGAACTTGGAACTACATTATTGAACCAAGTTTCAAAGAGCTAGCACAAACCGTGTTTGATTTAGAGTTCCAACTGCATGTATCCATATAGGAGAAAACAGAGTGAAACCTAAACATGAAAATGATTACTACAAAGGAACGATTTAACCTAGAAGATCTAAATTTGGTGAGCCAAGTGGGATTGGTGTACTGATCATTACCTGCCAGTATCATCAAGATTGGGTGAAAAAATGTTTGCTGAGCTTTCAGGAAACTCGTAGTTTTTGGACGCTTGGCAACCCCTTTCAATGAAAGTCATTCTCGTCAGTCTCTGCTTGGGGCTACTTCAATAGGACAGAAACCATATCGATAGATCTTGGAACTACATTATTGAGCCAAGTTTCAAAGAGCTAGCACAAACCGTGTTTGATTTAGAGTTCCAACTACATGTGCCCATATAGGAGCAAAATGAGTGAAACCTAAACATGAAAACGCTTCCTGCAAAGGAATGGTTTAAGCTAGAACAACGAAATTTGGTGAGCCAAGTGGGATTGGTGTACTGATCATTACCTGCCAGTATCATCAAGATTGGGTGAAAAAATGTTTGCTGAGATTTCCGGAAACTTGTAGTTTTTCGAAAGCTTGGCAACCCCTTTCAATGAAAGTGATTCTCGTCACTCTCTGCATGGGGCTACTTCAATAGGACACAAACCATAGCGATAGAACTTGGAACTACATTACTGTGCCAAGTTTCAAAAGAGCTAGCACAAACCGTGTTTGATTTAGATTTCCAACTACATGTATCCATATAGGAGAAACAGAGTGAAACCTAAAAATGAAAACGGTTACTGCAAAGGAACGGTTTAACCTAGAAGAACAAAATTTGCTGAGCCAAGTGGGATTGGTGTACTGATCATTACCTGCCAGTATCATCAAGATTGGGTGAGAAAATGTTTGCTGAGATTTCCGGAAACTTTAGTTTTTTGGAAGCTTGGCAAGCCCTTTCAATGAAAGTGATTCTCGTCACTCTCCGCTTGGGGCAACTTCAATAGGACACAAACCATAGCGATAGAACTTGGAACTACATTATTGTGCCAAGTTTCAAAGAGCTAGCACAAACCGTGTTTGATTTAGAGTTCCAACTGCATGTATCCTTATAGGAGAAAATAGAGTGAAACCTAAATATGAAAACGGTTACTGCAAAGGAACGGTTTAAGCTAGAAGAACGAAATTTGGTGAGCCAAGTGGGATTGGTGTACTGATCATTACCTGCCAGTATCATCAAAATTGGGTGAGAAAATGTTTGCTGAGATTTCCGGAAACTCGTATTTTTTTGGAAGCTTGGCAACCCCTTTCAATGAAAGTGATTCTCGTCACTCTCCGCTTGGGCAACTTCAATAGGACCCAAACCATAGCGATAGAACTTGGAACTACATTATTGAACCAAGTTTCAAAGAGCTAGCACAAACCGTGTTTTGATTTAGAGTTCCAACTGCATGTATCCATATAGGAGAAAACAGAGTGAAACCTAAACATGAAAACGATTACTACAAAGAACGATTTAACCTAGAAGATCGAAATTTGGTGAGCCAAGTGGGATTGGTGTACTGATCATTACCTGCCAGTATCATCAAGATTGGGTGAAAAAATATTTGCTGAGCTTTCAGGAAACTCGTAGTTTTTTGGAAGCTTGGCAACCCCTTTCAATGAAAGGGATTCTCGTCAGTCTCTGCTTGGGGCTACTTCAATAGAACAGAAACCATATCGATAGATCTTGGAACTACATTATTGTGCCAAGTTTCAAAGAGCTAGCACAAACCGTGTTTGATTTAGAGTTCCAACTACATGTATCCATATAGGAGAAAACAGAGTGAAACTTAAATATGAAAACGATTACTGCAAAGGAACGAATTAACCTATAAGAAGGAAATTTGGTGAGCCAAGTCGGATTGGTGTACTGATCATTACTTGCCTGTATCATCTAGATTGGGTAAAAAAATGTTTGCTGAGATTTCAGGAAACTCGTAATTTTTTGGAAGCTTGGCAACCCCTTTCAATGAAAGGGATTCTCGTCAGTCTCTGCTTGGGGCTACTTCAACAGGACACAAACCATAGCGTTAGAACTTGGAACTACATTCTTGAGCCAAGTTTCAAAGAGCTAGCACAAACTGTGTTTGATTTAGAGTTCCAACTACATGTGCCCATATAGGAGCAAAAGGAGTGAAACCTAAACATGAAAACGCTTCCTGCAAAGGAATGGTTTAAGCTAGAACAACGAAATTTGGTGAGCCAAGTGGGATTGGTGTACTGATCATTACCTGCCAGTATCATCAAGATTGGGTGAAAAAATGTTTGCTGAGATTTCCGGAAACTCGTAGTTTTTTGGAAGCTTGGCCACCCCTTTCAATAAAGGGATTCTCGTCAGTCTCTGCTTGAGGCTACTTCAATAGGACACAAACCATAGCGATAGAACTTGGAACTACATTATTGTTCCAAGTTTCAAAGAGCTAGCACACACCGTGTTTGATTTAGAGATCCAACTACATGTATCCATATAGGAGAAAACAGAGTGAAACCTAAAAATGAAAACGGTTACTGCAAAGGAACGGTTTAACCTAGAAGAACGAAATTTGGTGAGCCAAGTGGGATTGGTGTACTGATCATTACCTGCCAGTATCATCAAGATTGGTTGAAAAAATGTTTGCTGAGATTCCCGGAAACTCGTAGTTTTTCGAAAGCTTGGCAACCCCTTTCAATGAAAGTGATTCTCGTCACTCTCTGCTTGGGGCTACTTCAATAGGACACAAACCACAGCGATAGAACTTGGAACTACATTATTGTGCCAAGTTTTAAAGAGCTAGCACAAACCGTGTTTGATTTAGAGTTCCAACTACATGTATCCATATAGGAGAAAACAGAGTGAAACCTAAACATGAAAACGGTTACTGCAAAGGAACCCTTGAACCTAGAAGAACGTAATTTGGTGAGCCAAGTGGAACTGGTGTACTGATCATGACCTGACAGTATCATCAGGATTGGGTGAAAAAATGTTTGCTGAGATTTCCGGAAACTCATAGTTTTTTGGAAGCTTGGCAACCCCTTTCAATGAAAGTGATTCTCGTCAGTCTCTGCTTGGGGCTACTTCAATAGGACACAAACCATAGCCATAGATCTTGGAACTACATTATTGTGCCAAGTTTCAAAGAGCTAGCACAAACCGTCTTTGATTTTGAGTTCCAACTACATGTATCCATATAGGAGAAAACAGAGTGAAACCTAAACATGAAAATGGTTCCTGCAAAGGAACCGTTTAACCTAGAAGAAGGAAATTTGGTGAGCCAAGTGGGATCGGTGGACTGATCATTACCTGCCAGTATCATCAAGATTGGGTGAAAAATGTTTGCTGAGATTTCAGGAAACTCGTAGTTTTTTGGAAGCTTGGCAACCCCTTTCAATGAAAGGGATTCTCGTCAGTCTCTGCTTGGGGCTACTTCAATAGGACACAAACCATAGCGATAGAACTTGGAACTACATTATTGTGCCAAGTTTCAAAGAGCTAGCACAAACCATGTTTGATTTAGAGTTCCAACTACATGTATCCATATAGGAGAAAACAGAGTGAAACCTAAACATGAAAACGGTTCCTGCAAAGGAACAGTTTAACCTAGAAGAACAAAATTTGGTGAGCCATGTGGGATTGGTGTACTGATCATTACCTGCCAGTATCATCAAGATTGGGTGAAAAAAATGTTTGCTGAGATTTCCGGAAACTCGTAGTTTTTTGGAAGCTTGGCAACCCCTTTCAATGAAAGTGATTCTCGTCACTCTCCGCTGGGGCTACTTCAATTGGACACAAACCATAGCGATAGAACTTGGAACTACATTATTGTGCCAAGTTGCAAAGAGCTAGCACAAACCGTGTTTGATTTAGAGTTCCAACTGCGTGTATCCATATAAGAGAAAACAGAGTGAAACCTAAAGATGAAAACGATTACTACAAAGGAACGGTTTAACCTATAAGAACGAAAGTTGGTGAACCAAGTGGGACTGGTGTTGTGATCATTATCTGCAAGTATCTTCAAGATTGGGTGAAAAAATGTTTGCTGAGATTTCCGGAAACTCTTAGTTTTTCGAAAGCTTGGCAACCCCTTTCAATGTAAGTGATTCTCGTCAGTCTCTGCTTGGGGCTACTTCAATAGGACACAAACCATAGCGATAGAACTTGGAACTACATTATTGTGCCAAGTTTCAAAGAGCTAGCACAAACCGTGTTTGATTTAGAGTTCCAACTACATGTATCCGTATAGGAGAAAACAGAGTGAAACCTAAATATGAAAACGATTACTGCAAACGAATGATTTAACCTAGAGGAACAAATTTGGTGAGCCAAGTGGGATTGGTGTGCTTATCCTTACCTGCCTGTATCATCAAGATTGGGTGAAAAAATATTTGCTGAGATTTCCGGAAACTCGTAGTTTTGGAAGCTTGGCAACCCCTTTCAATGAAAGGGATTCTCGTCACTCTCCGCTTGGGGCAACTTCAATAGGACACTAACCATAGCGATAGAACTTGGAACTACATTATTGTGCCAAGTTTCAAAGAGCTAGCACAAACTGTGTTTGATTTAGAGTTCCAACTGCATGTATCCATATAGAAGAAAACAGAGTGAAACCTAAACATGAAAACGATTTCTACAAAGGAACGATTTAACCTAGAAGATCGAAATTGGTGAGCCAAGTGGGATTGGTGTACTGATCATTACCTGCCAGTATCATCAAGATTGGGTGAAAAAATGTTTGCTGAGATTTCCGGCAACTCGTAGTTTTTTGGAAGCTTGGCAACGCCTTTCAATGAAAGGGATTCTCGTCAGTCTCTACTTGGGGCTACTTCAATAGGACACAAACCATAGCGATAGATCTTGGAACTACATTATTTTGCCAAGTTTCAAAGAGCTAGCACAAACCGTGTTTGATTTAGAGATCCAACTACATGTATCCATATAGGAGAAAACAGAGTGAAACCTAAACATGAAAACGGTTCCTGCAAAGGAACCGTTTAACCGAGAAGAAGGAAATTTTCTGAGCCAAGTGGGATCGGTGGACTCATCATTACCTGCCAGTATCATCAAGATGGGGTGAAAAAATGTTTGCTGAGATTTCAGGAAACTCGTAGTTTTTTGAAATCTTGGCAACCCCTTTCAATGAAAGGGATTCTCGTCAGTCTCTGCTTGGGGCTACTTCAATAAGACACAAACCATAGCGATAGAACTTGGAACTACATTATTGTGCCAAGTTTCAAAGAGCTAGCACAAACCGTGTTTGATTTAGAGTTCCAAATACATGTATCCATATAGGAGAAAACAGAGTGAAACCTAAACATGAAAACGGTCCCTGCAAAGGAACAGTTTAACCTAGAAGAACGAAATTTGGTGAGCCAATTGGGATTGGTGTTCTGATCATTACCTGCCAGTATCATCAAGATTGGGTGATAAAATGTTTGCTGAGATTTCCGGAAACTCGTAGTTTTTTGGAAGCTTGGCAACCCCTTTCAATGAAAGTGATTCTCGTCACTCTCCGCTTGGGGCTACTTCAATTGGACACAAACCATAGCGATAGAACTTGGAACTACATTATTTTGCCACGTTTCAAAGAGCTAGCACAAACCGTGTTTGATTTAGAGTTCCAACTACATGTATCCATAGAGGAGAAAATAGAGTGAAACATAAAAATGAAAACGGTTACTGCAAAGAAACGATTTAACCTAGAATAACGTAATTTGGTGAGCCAAGTAGGACTGGTGTACTGATCATTACCTGCCAGTATCATCAAGATTGGGTGAAAAAATGTTTGCTGAGATTTCAAAAAACTCGTAGTTATTTGGAAGCTTGGCAACCCCTTTCAAAGTAAGTGATTCTCGTCAGTCTCTGCTTGGGGCTACTTCAATAGGACACAAACCATAGCGATAGAACTTGGAACTACATTATTGTGCCAAGTTTCAAAGAGCTAGCACAAACCGTCTTTGATTTTGAGTTCCAACTACATGTATCCATATAAGAGAAAACAGAGTGAAACCTAAACATGAAAACGATTACTGCAAAGGAACGATTTAACCTAGAAGAAGGAAATTTGGTGAGCCAAGTGGGACTGGTGTACTGATCATTATCTGCAAGTATCATGAAGATTGGGTAAAAAATGTTTGCTGAGATTTCCGGAAACTCGTAGTTTTTCGAAAGCTGGGCAACCCCTTTCAATGAAAGTGATTCTCGTCAGTCTCTGCTTGGGGCTGCTTCAATAGGACACAAACCATAGCGATAGAACTTGGAACCACATTATTGTGCAAAGTTTCAAAGAGCTACCACAAACCGTGTTTGATTTAGAGTTCCAACTACATGTATCCATATAGGAGAAAACAGAGTGAAACCTAAATATGAAAACGGTTACTGCAAAGGAATGATTTAACCTAGAAGAACGAAATTTGGTGAGCCAAGTGGGACTGGTGTACTGATCATGACCTGCCAGTATCATCAAGATTGGGAGAAAAAATATTTGCTGAAATTTCAGGAAACTCGTAGATTTTTGGAATCTTGGCAACCCCTTTCAATGAAAGGCATTCTCGTCAGTCTCTGCTTGGGGCTACTTCAATAGGACACAAACCATACGATAGAACTTTGAAGTACATTATTGTGCCAAGTTTCAAAGAGCTAGCACAAACCGTGTTTGATTTAGAGTTCCAACTGCATGTATCCATATAGGAGAAAAGAGAGTGAAACCTAAACATGAAAACGGTTACTGCAAAGAAACGATTTAACCTAGAATAACGTAATTTGATGAGCCAAGTGGGACTGGTGTACTGATCATTACCTGCCAGTATCATCAAGATTGGGTGAAAAAATGTTTGCTGAGATTTCAAAAAACTCGTAGTTATTTGGAAGCTTGGCAACCCCTTTCAAAGTAAGTGATTCTCGTCAGTCTCTGCTTGGGGCTACTTCAATAGGACACAAACCATAGCGATAGAACTTGGAACTACATTATTGTGCCAAGTTTCAAAGAGCTAGCACAAACCGTGTTTGATTTAGAGTTCCAACTACATGTATCCATATAGGAGAAAACAGAGTGAAACCTAAATTTGAAAACGATTACTGCAAAGGAACGATTTAACCTAGAAGAAGGAAATTTGGTGAGCCAAGTGGGACTGGTGTACTGATCATTATCTGCAAGTATCATGAAGATTGGGTGAAAAAATGTTTGCTGAGATTTCCGGAAACTCGTAGTTTTTCGAAAGCTGGGCAACCCCTTTCAATGAAAGTGATTCTCGTCAGTCTCTGCTTGGGGCTGCTTCAATAGGACACAAACCATAGCGATAGAACTTGGAACCACATTATTTTGCAAAGTTTCAAAGAGCTACCACAAACCGTGTTTGATTTAGAGTTCCAAATACATGTATCCATATAGGAGGAAACAGAGTGAAACCTAAATATGAAAACGGTTACTGCAAATGAATGATTTAACCTAGAAGAACGAAATTTGGTGAGCCAAGTGGGATTGGTGTACTGATCATGACCTGCCAGTATCATCAAGATTGGGTGAAAAAATGTTTGCTGAGAATTCCGGAAACTCGTAGTTTTTCGAAACCTTCGTAACCCCTTTCAATGAAAGGGATTCTCGTCAGTCTCTGCTTGGGGCTACTTCAATAGGACACAAACCATCGCGATAGAACTTTGAAGTACATTATTGTGCCAAGTTTCAAAGAGCTAGCACAAACCGTGTTTGATATAGAGTTCCAACTACATGTATCCATATAGGAGAAAACAGAGTGAAACCTAAACATGAAAACGTTCCCTGCAAAGGAACAGTTTAACCTAGAAGAACGAAATTTGGTGAGCCAAGTGGGATTGGTGTGCTGATCATTACATGCCAGTATCATCAAGATTGGGTGAAAAAATGTTTGCTGAGATTTCCGGAAACTCGTATTTTTTTGGAAGCTTGGCAACCCCTTTCAATGAAAGTGATTCTCGTCACTCTCCGCTTGGGGCAACTTCAATAGGACACAAACCATAGCGATAGAACTTGGAACTACATTATTGAACCAAGTTTCAAAGAGCTAGCACAAACCGTGTTTGATTTAGAGTTCCAACTGCATGTATCCATATAGGAGAAAACAGAGTGAAACCTAAACATGAAAATGATTACTACAAAGGAACGATTTAACCTAGAAGATCGAAATTTGGTGAGCCAAGTGGGATTGGTGTACTGATCATTACCTGCCAGTATCATCAAGATTGGGTGAAAAAATGTTGCTGAGCTTTCAGGAAACTCGTAGTTTTTGGAAGCTTGGCAACCCCTTTCAATGAAAGTCATTCTCGTCAGTCTCTGCTTGGGGCTACTTCAATAGGACAGAAACCATATCGATAGATCTTGGAACTACATTATTGAGCCAAGTTTCAAAGAGCTAGCACAAACCGTGTTTGATTACGAGTTCCAACTACATGTGCCCATATAGGAGCAAAATGAGTGAAACCTAAACATGAAAACGCTTCCTGCAAAGGAATGGTTTAAGCTAGAACAACGAAATTTGGTGAGCCAAGTGGGATTGGTGTACTGATCATTACCTGCCAGTATCATCAAGATTGGGTGAAAAAATGTTTGCTGAGATTTCCGGAAACTTTTAGTTTTTTGGAAGCTTGGCAACCCCTTTCAATGAAAGGGTTTCTCGTCAGTCTCTGCTTGGGGCTACTTCAATAGGACACAAACCATAGCGATAGAACTTGGAACTACATTATTGTGCCAAGTTTCAAAGAGCTAGCACAAACCGTCTTTGATTTTGAGTTCCAACTACATGTATCCATATAGGAGAAAACAGAGTGAAACCTAAACATGAAAACGGTCCCTGCAAAGGAACAGTTTAACCTAGAAGAACGAAATTTGGTGAGCCAAGTGGGATCGGTGGACTGATCATTACCTGCCAGTATCATCAAGATTGGGTGAAAAAATGTTTGCTGAGATTTCCGGAAACTCGTAGTTTTTTGGAAGCTTGGCAACCCCTTTCAATGAAAGTGATTCTCGTCACTCTCCGCTTGGGGCAACATTAATAGGACACAAACCATAGCGATAGAACTTGGAACTACATTATTGTGCCAAGTTTCAAAGAGCTAGCACAAACCGTGTTTGATTTAGAGTTCCAACTGCATGTATCCATATAGGAGAAAACAGAGTGAAACTTAAAGATGAAAACGATTACTACAAAGGAACGATTTAACCTATGAGAACGAAATTTGGTGAACCAAGTGGGACTGGTGTTGTGATCATTATCTGCAAGTATCATCAAGATTGGGTGAAAAACTGTTTGCTGA
This sequence comes from Urocitellus parryii, assembly GCF_045843805.1. Lineage (NCBI taxonomy): Eukaryota > Metazoa > Chordata > Mammalia > Rodentia > Sciuridae > Urocitellus > Urocitellus parryii. The sequence continues at coordinate 1,236 of NW_027552795.1, read as the reverse complement.
GATTTCCGGAAACTCGTAGTTTTTCGAAAGCTTGGCAACCCCTTTCAATGAAAGTGATTCTCGTCACTCTCTGCTTGGGGCTACTTCAATAGGACACAAACCACAGCGATAGAACTTGGAACTACATTATTGTGCCAAGTTTCAAAGAGCTAGCACAAACCGTGTTTGATTTAGAGTTCCAACTACATGTATCCATATAGGAGAAAACAGAGTGAAACCTAAACATGAAAACGGTTCCTGCAAAGGAACCGTTTAACCTAGAAGAACGTAATTTGGTGAGCCAAGTGGAACTGGTGTAGTGATCATGACCTGACAGTATCATCAGGATTGGTTGAAAAAATGTTTGCTGAGATTTCCGGAAACTCATAGTTTTTTGGAAGCTTGGCAACCCCTTTCAATGAAAGTGATTCTCGTCAGTCTCTGCTTGGGGCTACTTCAATAGGACACAAACCATAGCGATAGATCTTGGAACTACATTATTGTGCCAAGTTTCAAAGAGCTAGCACAAACCGTCTTTGATTTTGAGTTCCAACTACATGTATCCATATAGGAGAAAACAGATTGAAACCTAAACATGAAAACGGTTCCTGCAAAGGAACCGTTTAACCTAGAAGAAGGAAATTTGGTGAGCCAAGTGGGATCGGTGGACTGATCATTACCTGCCAGTATCATCAAGATTGGGTGAAAAATGTTTGCTGAGATTTCAGGAAACTCGTAGTTTTTTGGAAGCTTGGCAACCCCTTTCAATGAAAGGGATTCTCGTCAGTCTCTGCTTGGGGCTACTTCAATAGGACACAAACCATAGCGATAGAACTTGGAACTACATTATTGAACCAAGTTTCAAAGAGCTAGCACAAACCGTGTTTGATTTAGAGTTCCAACTGCATGTATCCATATAGGAGAAAACAGAGTGAAACCTAAACATGAAAATGATTACTACAAAGGAACGATTTAACCTAGAAGATCGAAATTTGGTGAGCCAAGTGGGATTGGTGTACTGATCATTACCTGCCAGTATCATCAAGATTGGGTGAAAAAATGTTTGCTGAGCTTTCAGGAAACTCGTAGTTTTTTGGAAGCTTGGCAACCCCTTTCAATGAAAGTCATTCTCGTCAGTCTCTGCTTGGGGCTACTTCAATAGGACAGAAACCATATCGATAGATCTTGGAACTACATTATTGAGCCAAGTTTCAAAGAGCTAGCACAAACCGTGTTTGATTTAGAGTTCCAACTACA
>NW_027552794.1:0-57097 GCF_045843805.1 Urocitellus parryii | reverse complement strand
TTCAAGTTCTATCGCTATGGTTTGTGTCCTATTGAAGTAGCCCCAAGCATAGACTGACGAGAAATCACTTTCATTGAAAGGGGTTGCCCAAGCTTCCAAAAAAATTGCGAGTTTCCTGAAATCTAAGCAAAACTTTTTTTACCCAATCTTGATGATAATTTAAGGTAGTTATCAGAACACCCATCCCACTTGGCTCACCAAATTTCGTTCTTCTAGTTTAAACCGTTCCTTTGCAGTAACAGTTTTCATGTTTAGGTTTCACTCTGTTTTCTCCTAAATGGATACATGTTGTTGGAACTCTAAATCAAACACAGTTTCTGCTAGCTCTTTGAAACTTGGCCAAATAATGGAGTTCCAAGTTCTATCTCTATGGTTTGTGTCCTATTGAAGAAGCCCCAAGCAGAGACTGACAAGAATCACTTCATTGAAAGGGGTTGCAACACTTCCAAAAAGTACGAGTTTCCGGAAATCTCAGCAAACATTTTTTTCACCCAATCTTGATGATACTTCCATTTAATGATGAGGCCACTACACCCACTTGGCTCACCAAATTTCGTTCGTCTATGTTAAACCGTTCATTTGCAGTAACCGTTTTCATGTTTAGGTTTCACTCTGTTTTCTCCTTTATGGATACATGTAATTGGAACTCTAAATCAAACACGGTTTGTGCTAGCTCTTTGAAACTTGGCACAATAATGTAGTTCCAAGTTCTATCACTATGGTTTGTGTCCTATTGAAGTAGCCCCAATCAGAGACTGACGAGAATCACTTTCATTGAAAGGGGTTGCCAAGCTTCTAAAAAAACTATGAGTTTCCTGAAATCTCAGCAAACATTTTTTCACAAAATCTTGACGATACTTCCATTTGTTGATCAGAACACCAATCCCACTTGGCTCACCAAATTTCGTTCTTCTAGGTTAAACCGTTCCTTTGCAGTAACCGTTTTCATGTTTAGGTTTCACTCTGTTTTCTCCTATGTGGATACATGTTGTTGGAACTCTAAATCAAACACGGTTTGTGCTACCTCTTTGAAACTTGGCACAATAATGTAATTCCAAGTTCTATCGCTATGGTTTGTGTCCTATTGAAGTAGGCCCAAGCAGAGACTGACGAGAATACTTTCATTGAAAGGGGTTGCCAAGTTTCCAAAAACTACAAGTTTCCGGAAATCTCAGCAAACATTTTTTCACCCAATCTTGATAATACTTGCAGGTAATGATCAGTACACCAATCCCATTGGCTCACCATATTTCGTTTTTCTAGGTTAAACCGTTCCTTTGCAGTAACAGTTTTCATGTTTACGTTTCACTCTGTTTTCTCCTATATGGATACATGTAGTTGGAACTCTAAATCAAACACGGTTTGTGCTAGCTCTTTGAAACTTGGCATAATAATATAGTTCCAAGTTCTATCACTATGGTTTGTGTCCTATTGAAGTAGCCCCAAGCAGAGACTGGCGAGAATCACTTTCATTGAAAGGGGTTGCCAAGCTTCCAAAAAACTGCGAGTTTCCTGAAATCTCAGCAAACATTTTCACCCAATCTTGATTATACTTGCAGGTAGTGATCAGCCCACCAATCCCACTTGGCTCACCAAATTTCGTTCTTCTAGGTTAAACCGTTCCTTTGCAGTAACCGTTTTCATGTTTAGGTTTCACTCTGTTTTCTCCTATATGGATACAGGTATTTGGAACTCTAAATCAAACACGGTTTGTGCTAGCTCTTTGAAACTTGGCACAATAATGTAGTTCCAAGTTCTATCACTATGGTTTGTGTCCTATTGAAGTAGGCCCAAGCAGAGACTGACGAGAATCACTTTCATTGAAAAGGGTTGCCAAGCTTCTAAAAAACTCTGAGTTTCCTGAAATCTCAGCAAACATTTTTTAACAAAATCTTGACGATACTTCCATTTGTTGATCAGAACACGAATCCCACATGGCTCACCAAATTTCTTTCTTCTTGGTTAAACCGTTCCTTTGCAGTAACCGTTTTCATGTTTAGGTTTCACTCTGTTTTCTCCTATATGGATACATGTAGTTGGAACTCTAATCAAACACGGTGTGTGCTAGCTCTTTGAAACGTGGCACAATAATGTAGTTCCAAGTTCTCTCCCTATGGTTTGTGTCCTATTGAAGTAACCCCAAGCAGAGACTGACGAGAATCACTTTCATTGAAAGGGGTTGCCAAGCTTCCAAAAAAGTACGAGTTTCCTGAAATCTCAGCAAACACTTTTTTACAAAATCTTGATGATACTTCCATTTAATGATCAGAACACCAATCGCACTTGGCTCACCAAATTTCGTTCTTATAGGTTTAACCGTTCCTTTGCAGTAACGGTTTTCATGTTTAGGTTTCACTCTGTTTTCTCCTATATGGATACATGTAGTTGGAAATCTAAATCAAACACGTTTTGTGCTAGCTCTTTGAAACTTGGCACAATAATGTAGTTCCAAGTTCTATCGCTATGGTTTGTGTCCTATTGAAGTAGCCCCAAGCAGAGACTGACGAGAATCACTTTCATTGAAAGAGGTTGCCAAGCTTTCAAAAAGTACGAGTTTCCGGATATCTCAGCAAACGTTTTTTCACCCAATCTTGATCATACTTCCATTTAATGATCAGCCCACGAATCCCACTTGGCTCACCAAATTTCGTTCTTCTAGGTTAAACCGTTCCTTTGCAGTAACCGTTTTCATGTTTAGGTTTCACTCTGTTTTCTCCTATATGGATACATGTAGTTGGAACTCTAAATGAAACACGGTTTGTGCTAGCTCTTTGAACCTTGGCACAATAATGTAGTTCCAAATTGTATCGCTATGGATTGTGTCCTATTGAAGTAGCCCCAAGCAGAGACTGACGAGAATCACTTTCATTGAAAGGGGTTGCCAAGCTTCCAAAAAAGTACGAGTTTCCTGAAATCTCAGCAAACACTTTTTCACAAAATCTTGATGATACTTCCATTTAATGATCAGAACACCAATCGCACTTGGCTCACCAAATTTCGTTCTTATAGGTTTAACCGTTCCTTTGCAGTAACGGTTTTCATGTTTAGGTTTCACTCTGTTTTCTCCTATATGGATACATGTTGTTGGAAATCTAAATCAAACACGTTTTGTGCTAGCTCTTTGAAACTTGGCACAATAATGTAGTTCCAAGTTCTATCGCTATGGTTTGTGTCCTATTGAAGTAGCCCCAAGCAGAGACTGACGAGAATCACTTTCATTGAAAGGGGTTGCCAAGCTTCCAAAAAACGACGAGTTTCCGGAAATCTCAGCAAACATTTTTTCACCCAATCTTGATGATACTTGCAGGTAGTGATCAGTACACCCATCCCACTTGGCTCACCAAATTTCGTTCTTCTAGGTTAAACCGTTCCTTTGCAGTAACCGTTTTCATGTTTAGGTTTCACTCTGTTTTCTCCTATATGGATACATGTTGTTGGAAATCTAAATCAAACACGTTTTGTGCTAGCTCTTTGAAACTTGGCACAATAATGTAGTTCCAAGTTCTATCGCTATGGTTTGTGTCCTATTGAAGTAGCCCCAAGCAGAGACTGACGAGAATCACTTTCAATGAAAGGGGTTGCCAAGCTTCCAAAAAACAATGAGTTTCCTGAAATCTCAGCAAACATTTTTTCACCAAATCTTGATGATACTTGCAGGTTGTGATCAGTACACGAATCCCACTTGGCTCACCAAATTTCGTTCTTGTAGGTTACACCGTTCCTTTGCAATAACAGTTTTCATGTTTAGGTTTCACTCTGTTTTCTCCTATGTGGATACATGTTGTTGGAACTCTAAATCAAACACGGTTTGTGCTAGCTCTTTGAAACTTGGCACAATAATGTAGTTCCAAGTTCTATCGCTATGGTTTGTGTCCTATTGAAGTAGCCCCAAGAAGAGACTGACGAGAATCACTTTCATGGAAAGGGGTTGCCAAGCTTCCAAAAAACTGCGAGTTTCCTGAAATCTCAGCAAACATTTTTTCACCCAATCTTGATGATACTTGCAGGTAATGATCAGTACACCAATCCCATTGGCTCACAAAATTTCCTTTTTCTAGGTTAAACCGTTCCTTTGCAGTTACCGTTTTCATGTTTAGGTTTCACTCTGTTTTCTCCTATATGGATACATGTAGTTGGAACTCGAAATCAAACACGGTTTGTTCAAGCTCTTTGAAACTTTACACAATAATGTAGTTCCAAGTTCTATTGCTATTGTTTGTGTCCTATTGAAGAAGCCCCAAGCAGAGACTGACGAGAATCACTTTCATTGAAAGGGGTTGCCAAGCTTCCAAAAAGTACGAGTTTCCGGATATCTCAGCAAACGTTTTTTCACACAATCTTGATCATACTTCCATTTAATGATCAGCCCACGAATCCCACTTGGCTCACCAAATTTCGTTCTTCTCGGTTAAACTGTTCCTTTGCAGTAACCGTTTACATGTTTAGGTTTCACTCTGTTTTCTCTTATATGGATACATGTAGTTGGAACTCTAAATCAAACACGGTTTGTGCTAGCTCTTTGAAACTTGGTACAATAATGTAGTTCCAAGTTCTATCGCTATGGTTTATGTCCCATTGAAGAAGCCCCAAGCAGAGACTGAGGAGAATCACTTTCATTGAAAGGGGTTGCCAAGCTTCCAAAACACAACGAGTTTCCTGAAATCTCAGCAAACATTTTTTCACCCAATCTTGATGATACTTGCAGGTAATGATTAGTACACCAATCCCGCTTGGCTCACCAAATTTAGTTCTTCTAGGTTAAACCGTTCCTTTGCAGTAACCGTTTTCATGTTTAGGTTTCACTCTGTTTTCTCCTATATGAATACATGTAGTTGGAAATATAAATCAAACACGGTTTGTGCAAGCTCTTTGAAACTTGGCACAATAATGTAGTTCCAAGTTCTATCGCTGTGGTTTGTGTCCTATTGAAGAAGGCCCAAGCAGAGACTGACGAGAATCACTTTCATGGAAAGGGGTTGCCAAGCTTCCAAAAAACTGCGAGTTTCCTGAAATCTCAGCAAACATTTTTTCACCCAATCTTGATGATACTTGCAGGTAATGATCAGTACACCAATCCCGCTTGGCTCACCAAATTTAGTTCTTCTAGGTTAAACCGTTCCTTTGCAGTAACCGTTTTCAGGTTTAGGTTTCACTCTATTTTCTCCTATATGGATACATGTAGTTGGAACTCTAAATCAAACACGGTTTGTGCTAGCTCTTTGAAACTTGGCACAATAATGTAGTTCCAAGTTCTATCGCTATGGATCTGTCCTATTGAAGTAGGCCCAAGCAGAGACTGACGAGAATCACTTTCATTGAAAGGGGTTGCCAAGTTTCCAAAAAACTACGAGTTTCCGGAAATCTCAGCAAATATTTTTTTCACAAAATCTTGATGATACTTGCAGGAAATGATCAGTACACCAATCCCATTGGCTCACCAAATTTCATTCTTCTAGGTTAAACCGTTCCTTTACAGTAACTCTTTTCATGTTTAGGTTTCACTCTATTTTCTCCTATGTGGAGACATGTAGTTGGAACTCTAAATCAAACACGGTTTGTGCTAGCTCTTTGAAACTTGGCAAAATAATGTAGTTCCAAGTTCTATCGCTATGGATTGTGTCCTATTGAAGTAGCCCCAAGCAGAGACTGACGAGAATCACTTTCATTGAAAGGGGTTGCCAAGTTTCCAAAAAACTACGAGTTTCCGGAAATCTCAGCAAACATTTTTTCACCCAATCTTGATGATACTTGCAGGTAGTGATCAGTACACGAATCCCACTTGGCTCACCAAATTTCGTTCTTCTAGGTTAAACCGTTCCTTTGCAGTAACCGTTTTCATGTTTAGGTTTCACTCTGTTTTCTCCTATGTGGATACATGTTGTTGGAACTCTAAATCAAACACGGTTTGTGCTACCTCTTTGAAACTTGGCACAATAATGTAATTCCAAGTTCTATCGCTATGGTTTGTGTCCTATTGAAGTAGGCCCAAGCAGAGACTGACGAGAATACTTTCATTGAAAGGGGTTGCCAAGTTTCCAAAAAACTACGAGTTTCCGGAAATCTCAGCAAACATTTTTTCACCCAATCTTGATAATACTTGCAGGTAATGATCAGTACACCAATCCCATTGGCTCACCATATTTCGTTTTTCTAGGTTAAACCGTTCCTTTGCAGTAACACTTTTCATGTTTACGTTTCACTCTGTTTTCTCCTATATGGATACATGTAGTTGGAACTCTAAATCAAACACGGTTTGTGCTAGCTCTTTGAAACTTGGCATAATAATATAGTTCCAAGTTCTATCACTATGGTTTGTGTCCTATTGTAGTAGCCCCAAGCAGAGACTGGCGAGAATCACTTTCATTGAAAGGGGTTGCCAAGCTTCCAAAAAACTGCGAGTTTCCTGAAATCTCAGCAAACATTTTCACCCAATCTTGATTATACTTGCAGGTAGTGATCAGCCCACCAATCCCACTAGTCTCACCAAATTTCGTTCTTCTAGGTTAAACCGTTCTTTTGCAGTAACCGTTTTCATGTTTAGGTTTCACTCTGTTTTCTCCTATATGGATGCATGTAGTTGCAACTCTAAATCAAACACGGTTTGTGCTAACTCTTTAAAACTTGGCAAAATAATGTAGTTTCAAGTTCTATCGCTATGGTTTGTGTCCTATTGAAGTAGCCCCAAGCATAGACTGACGAGAATCACTTTCATTGAAAGGGGTTGCCAAGCTTCCAAAAAATTGCGAGTTTCCTGAAATCTAAGCAAAACTTTTTTTACCCAATCTTGATGATAATTTAAGGTAGTTATCAGAACACCCATCCACTTGGCTCACCAAATTTCGTTCTTCTAGTTTAAACCGTTCCTTTGCAGTAACAGTTTTCATGTTTAGGTTTCACTCTGTTTTCTCCTAAATGGATACATGTTGTTGGAACTCTAAATCAAACACAGTTTCTGCTAGCTCTTTGAAACTTGGCCAAATAATGGAGTTCCAAGTTCTATCTCTATGGTTTGTGTCCTATTGAAGAAGCCCCAAGCAGAGACTGACAAGAATCACTTCATTGAAAGGGGTTGCAACACTTCAAAAAGTACGAGTTTCCGGAAATCTCAGCAAACATTTTTTCACCCAATCTTGATGATACTTCCATTTAATGATGAGGCCACTACACCCACTTGGCTCACCAAATTTCGTTCGTCTATGTTAAACCGTTCATTTGCAGTAACCGTTTTCATGTTTAGGTTTCACTCTGTTTTCTCCTTTATGGATACATGTAATTGGAACTCTAAATCAAACACGGTTTGTGCTAGCTCTTTGAAACTTGGCACAATAATGTAGTTCCAAGTTCTATCACTATGGTTTGTGTCCTATTGAAGTAGCCCCAATCAGAGACTGACGAGAATCACTTTCATTGAAAGGGGTTGCCAAGCTTCTAAAAAAACTATGAGTTTCCTGAAATCTCAGCAAACATTTTTTCACAAAATCTTGACGATACTTCCATTTGTTGATCAGAACACCCAATCCCACTTGGCTCACCAAATTTCGTTCTTCTAGGTTAAACCGTTCCTTTGCAGTAACCGTTTTCATGTTTAGGTTTCACTCTGTTTTCTCCTATGTGGATACATGTTGTTGGAACTCTAAATCAAACACGGTTTGTGCTACCTCTTTGAAACTTTGGCACAATAATGTAATTCCAAGTTCTATCGCTATGGTTTGTGTCCTATTGAAGTAGGCCCAAGCAGAGACTGACGAGAATACTTTCATTGAAAGGGGTTGCCAAGTTTCCAAAAAACTACGAGTTTCCGGAAATCTCAGCAAACATTTTTTCACCCAATCTTGATAATACTTGCAGGTAATGATCAGTACACCAATCCCATTGGCTCACCATATTTCGTTTTTCTAGGTTAAACGTTCCTTTGCAGTAACAGTTTTCATGTTTACGTTTCACTCTGTTTTCTCCTATATGGATACATGTAGTTGGAACTCTAAATCAAACACGGTTTGTGCTAGCTCTTTGAAACTTGGCATAATAATATAGTTCCAAGTTCTATCACTATGGTTTGTGTCCTATTGAAGTAGCCCCAAGCAGAGACTGGCGAGAATCACTTTCATTGAAAGGGGTTGCCAAGCTTCCAAAAAACTGCGAGTTTCTGAAATCTCAGCAAACATTTTCACCCAATCTTGATTATACTTGCAGGTAGTGATCAGCCCACCAATCCCACTTGGCTCACCAAATTTCGTTCTTCTAGGTTAAACCGTTCCTTTGCAGTAACCGTTTTCATGTTTAGGTTTCACTCTGTTTTCTCCTATATGGATACAGGTATTTGGAACTCTAAATCAAACACGGTTGTGCTAGCTCTCTTGAAACTTGGCACAATAATGTAGTTCCAAGTTCTATCACTATGGGTTTGTGTCCTATTGAAGTAGGCCCAAGCAGAGACTGACGAGAATCACTTTCATTGAAAAGGGTGCCAAGCTTCTAAAAAACTCTGAGTTTCCTGAAATCTCAGCAAACATTTTTTAACAAAATCTTGACGATACTTCCATTTGTTGATCAGAACACGAATCCCACATGGCTTCACCAAATTTCTTTCTTCTTGGTTAAACCGTTCCTTTGCAGTAACCGTTTTCATGTTTAGGTTTCACTCTGTTTTCTCCTATATGGATACATGTAGTTGGAACTCTAAATCAAACACGGTGTGTGCTAGCTCTTTGAAACGTGGCACAATAATGTAGTTCCAAGTTCTCTCCCTATGGTTTGTGTCCTATTGAAGTAACCCAAGCAGAGACTGACGAGAATCACTTTCATTGAAAGGGGTTGCCAAGCTTCCAAAAAAGTACGAGTTTCCTGAAATCTCAGCAAACACTTTTTTACAAAATCTTGATGATACTTCCATTTAATGATCAGAACACCAATCGCACTTGGCTCACCAAATTTCGTTCTTATAGGTTTAACCGTTCCTTTGCAGTAACGGTTTCATGTTTAGGTTTCACTCTGTTTTCTCCTATATGGATACATGTTGTTGGAAATCTAAATCAAACACGTTTTGTGCTAGCTCTTTGAAACTTGGCACAATAATGTAGTTCCAAGTTCTATCGCTATGGTTTGTGTCCTATTGAAGTAGCCCCAAGCAGAGACTGACGAGAATCACTTCATTGAAAGGGGTTGCCAAGCTTCCAAAAAGTACGAGTTTCCGGATATCTCAGCAAACGTTTTTTCACCCAATCTTGATCATACTTCCATTTAATGATCAGCCCACGAATCCCACTTGGCTCACCAAATTTCGTCTTCTAGGTTAAACCGTTCCTTTGCAGTAACCGTTTACATGTTTAGGTTTCACTCTGTTTTCTCTTATATGGATACATGTAGTTGGAACTCTAAATCAAACACGGTTTGTGCTAGCTCTTTGAAACTTGGTACAATAATGTAGTTCCAAGTTCTATCGCTATGGTTTATGTCCCATTGAAGAAGCCCCAAGCAGAGACTGAGGAGAATCACTTTCATTGAAAGGGGTTGCCAAGCTTCCAAAACACAACGAGTTTCCTGAAATCTCAGCAAACATTTTTTCACCCAATCTTGATGATACTTGCAGGTAATGATCAGTACACCAATCCCGCTTGGCTCACCAAATTTAGTTCTTCTAGGTTAAACCGTTCCTTTGCAGTAACCGTTTTCATGTTTAGGTTTCACTCTGTTTTCTCCTATATGAATACATGTAGTTGGAAATATAAATCAAACACGGTTTGTGCAAGCTCTTTGAAACTTGGCACAATAATGTAGTTCCAAGTTCTATCGCTGTGGTTTGTGTCCTATTGAAAAAGGCCCAAGCAGAGACTGACGAGAATCACTTTCATGGAAAGGGGTTGCCAAGCTTCCAAAAAACTGCGAGTTTCCTGAAATCTCAGCAAACATTTTTTCACCCAATCTTGATGATACTTGCAGGTAATGTTCAGTACACCAATCCCATTGGCTCACAAAATTTCCTTTTTCTAGGTTAAACCGTTCCTTTGCAGTTACCGTTTTCATGTTTAGGTTTCACTCTGTTTTCTCCTATATGGATACATGTAGTTGGAACTCGAAATCAAACACGGTTTGTTCAAGCTCTTTGAAACTTTGCACAATAATGTAGTTCCAAGTTCTATTGCTATGGTTTGTGTCCTATTGAAGAAGCCCCATGCAGAGACTGACGAGAATCACTTTCATTGAAAGGGGTTGCCAAGCTTCCAAAAAGTACGAGTTTCCGGATATCTCAGCAAACGTTTTTTCACCCAATCTTGATCATACTTCCATTTAATGATCAGCCCACGAATCCCACTTGGCTCACCAAATTTCGTTCTTCTAGGTTAAACCGTTCCTTTGCAGTAACCGTTTACATGTTTAGGTTTCACTCTGTTTTCTCTTATATGGATACATGTAGTTGGAACTCTAAATCAAACACGGTTTGTGCTAGCTCTTTGAAACTTGGTACAATAATGTAGTTCCAAGTTCTATCGCTATGCTTTATGTCCCAATGAAGAAGCCCCAAGCAGAGACTGAGGAGAATCACTTTCATTGAAAGGGGTTGCCAAGCTTCCAAAACACAACGAGTTTCCTGAAATCTCAGCAAACATTTTTTCACCCAATCTTGATGATACTTGCAGGTAATGATCAGTACACCAATCCCGCTTGGCTCACCAAATTTAGTTCTTCTGGTTTAAACCGTTCCTTTGCAGTAACCGTTTTCATATTTAGGTTTCACTCTGTTTTCTCCTATATGAATACATGTAGTTGGAAATATAAATCAAACACGGTTTGTGCAAGCTCTTTGAAACTTGGCACAATAATGTAGTTCCAAGTTCTATCGCTGTGGTTTGTGTCCTATTGAAGAAGGCCCAAGCAGAGACTGACGAGAATCACTTTCATTGAAAGGGGTTGCAAAGCTTCCAAAAAACTGCGAGTTTCCTGAAATCTCAGCAAACATTTTTTCACCCAGTCTTGATGATACTTGCAGGTAATGATCAGTACACCAATCCCACTTGGGTCACCAAATTTCGTTCTTCTACTTTAAACCGTTCCTTTGCAGTAACCGTTTTCATGTTTAGGTTTCACTCTGTTTTCTCCTATATGGATACATTTAGTTGGAACTCTAAATCAAACACGGTTTGTGCAATCTCTTTAAAACTTGGCAAATAATGTAGTTCCAAGTTCTATCGCTATGGTTTGTGTCCTATTGAAGTAGCCCCAAGCAGAAACTGACGAGAATCACTTTCAATGAAATGGGTTGCCAAGCTTCCAAAAAACAATGAGTTTCCTGAAATCTCAGCAAACATTTTTTCACCAAATCTTGATGATACTTGCAGGTTGTGATCAGTACATGAATCCCACTTGGCTCACCAAATTTCGTTCTTGTAGGTTACACCGTTCCTTTGCAATAACAGTTTTCATGTTTAGGTTTCACTCTGTTTTCTCCTATGTGGATACATGTTGTTGGAACTCTAAATCAAACACGGTTTGTGCTAGCTCTTTTAAACTTGGCACAATAATGTAGTTCCAAGTTCTATCGCTATGGTTTGTGTCCTATTGAAGTAGCCCCAAGAAGAGACTGACGAGAATCACTTTCATGGAAAGGCGTTGCCAAGCTTCGAAAATACTGCGAGTTTCCTGAAATCTCAGCAAACATTTTTTCACCCAATCTTGATGATACTTGCAGGTAATGATCAGTACACCAATCCCATTGGCTCACAAAATTTCCTTTTTCTAGGTTAAACCGTTCCTTTGCAGTTACCGTTTTCATGTTTAGGTTTCACTCTGTTTTCTCCTATATGGATACATGTAGTTGGAACTCTAAATCAAACACGGTTTGTTCAAGCTCTTTGAAACTTTGCACAATAATGTAGTTCCAAGTTCTATTGCTATGGTTTGTGTCCTATTGAAGAAGCCCCAAGCAGAGACTGACGAGAATCACTTTCATTGAAAGGGGTTGCAAAGCTTCCAAAAAGTACGAGTTTCCGGATATCTCAGCAAACGTTTTTTCACCCAATCTTGATCATACTTCCATTTAATGATCAGCCCACGAATCCCACTTGGCTCACCAAATTTCGTTCTTCAAGGTTAAACCGTTCCTTTGCAGTAACCGTTTACATGTTTAGGTTTCACTCTGTTTTCTCTTATATGGATACATGTAGTTGGAACTCTAAATCAAACACGGTTTGTGCTAGCTCTTTGAAACTTGGTACAATAATGTAGTTCCAAGTTCTTTCGCTATGCTTTATGTCCCATTGAAGAAGCCCCAAGCAGAGACTGAGGAGAATCACTTTCATTGAAAGGGGTTGCCAAGCTTCCAAAACACAACGAGTTTCCTGAAATCTCAGCAAACATTTTTTCACCCAATCTTGATGATACTTGCAGGTAATGATCAGTACACCAATCCCGCTTGGCTCACCAAATTTAGTTCTTCTAGGTTAAACCGTTCCTTTGCAGTAACCGTTTTCATGTTTAGGTTTCACTCTGTTTTCTCCTATATGAATACATGTAGTTGGAAATATAAATCAAACACGGTTTGTGCAAGCTCTTTGAAACTTGGCACAATAATGTAGTTCCAAGTTCTATCGCTGTGGTTTGTGTCCTATTGAAGAAGGCCCAAGCAGAGACTGAGGAGAATCACTTTCATTGAAAGGGGTTGCAAAGCTTCCAAAAAACTGCGAGTTTCCTGAAATCTCAGCAAACATTTTTTCACCCAATCTTGATGATACTTGCAGGTAAAGATCAGTACACCAATCCCACTTGGGTCACCAAATTTCGTTCTTCTACTTTAAACCGTTCCTTTGCAGTAACCTTTTTCATGTTTAGGTTTCACTCTGTTTTCTCCTATATGGATACATTTAGTTGGAACTCTAAATCAAACAGGGTTTGTGCAATCTCTTTAAAACTTGGCAAATAATGTAGTTCCAAGTTCTATCGCTATGGTTTGTGTCCTATTGAAGTAGCCCCAAGCAGAGACTGACGAGAATCACTTTCATTGAAATGGGTTGCCAAGCTTCCAAAAAACTACGAGAAACCGGAAATCTCAGCAAACATTTTCACCCAATCTTGATGATACTTGCAGGTAGTGATCAGTACACGAGTCTCACTTGGCTCACCAAATTACGTTCTTCTAGGTTAAACCGTTCCTTTGCAGTAACTGTTTTATTGTTTAGGTTTCACTCTGTTTTCTCCTATATAGATACATGTAGTTGGAACTCGAAATCAAACACGGTTTGTGCAAGCTCTTTGAAACTTGGCAAAATAATGTTGTTCCATGTTCTATCGCTATGGTTTGTTCCTATTGAAGTAGCCCCAAGCTGAGACTGACGAGAATCACTTTCATTGAAAGGGGTTGCCAAGCTTCCAGAAAACTGCGAGTTTCCTGAAATCTCAGCAAACATTTTTTCACCCAATCATGATGATACTTGCATGAAATGATCAGTACAGCAATCCCACGTGGCTCACCAAATTTCGTTATTCTAGGTTAAACCGTTCCTTTGCAGTAACCGTTTTCATGTTTAGGTTTCAGTCTGTTTTCTCCTGTATGGATACATGTAGTTGCAACTCTAAATCAAACACAGTTTGGGCTAGCCCTTTGAAACTTGGCACAATAATGTAGTTCCAAGTTCTCTCGCTATGGTTTGTGTCCTATTGAAGTAGCCCCAAGCAGAGACTGACGAGAATCACTTTCATTGAAAGGGGTTTCCATGCTTCCAAAAATCTACGAGTTTCAGGAAATCTCAGCAAACATTTTTTCACCCAATCTTGATGATACTTCCATTTAATGATCAGTACACCAATCCCACTTGGCTCACCAAATTTCGTTCTCTAGTTTAAACCGTTCCTTTGCAGTAACCTTTTTCATGTTTTGGTTTCACTGTTTTCTCCTATATGGATACATGTTGTTGGAACTTTAAATCAACCACGGTTTGTGCTAGCTCCATGAAACGTGGCACTATAATGTAGTTCCAAGTTCTATCGCTATGGTTTGTGTCCTATTAAAGTAGCCCCAAGCAGAGACTGACGAGACTCACTTTCATTGAAAGGGGTTGCCAAGCTTCCAAAAAACTACGGGTTTCCGGAAATCTCAGCAAACATTTCTTCACCCAATCTTGATGATACTTGCAGGTAGTGATCAGTAAACGAATCCTACTTGGCTCACCAAATTTCATTCGTCTAGGTTAAACCGTTCCTTTGCAGTAACCATTTTCATGTTTAGGTTTCACTCTGTTTTCTCCTATATGGATACATGTAGTTGGAATTCTAAATCAAACACGGTTTGTGCTAGCTCTTTGAAACTTGGCACAATAATGTAGTTCCAAGTTCTATCGCTATGGTTTGTGTGGTATTGAAGTGTCCCCTAGAAGAGACTGACGAGAATCAATTTCATTGAAAGGGGTTGCCAAGCTTCCAAAAACTACGAGTTTCCTGAAATCGCAGTAAATATTTTTTCACCCAATCTTGATGATACTTGCAGGTAATGATCAGTACACGAATCCCACTTGGCTCACTCAATTTCGTTCTTTTAGGTTAAACCGTTCCTTTGCAGAAACCGTTTTCATGTTTAGGTTTCACTCTGTTTTCTCCTATATGGATACATGTAGTTGGAATTCTAAATCAAACACGGTTTGTGCTAGGTGTTTGAAACTTGGCACAATAATGTAGTTCCAAGTTCTATCGCTATGGTTTGTGTGCCATTGAAGTAGCCCCAAGCAGAGACTGACGAGAATCACTTCCTTGAAAGGGGTTGCCAAGCTTCCAAAAAACTACGAGTTTCCTGAAATCTCAGCAAACATTTTTTCACCCAATCTTGATGATACTTGCAGGTAGTGATCATTACACGAATCCCACTTGGGTCACCAAATTTCATTCTTCTAGGTTAAACCTTTCCTTTGCAGTAACCGTTTTCATGTTTAGGTTTCACTCTGTTTTCTCCTATATGGATACATGTAGTTGGAACTCTAAATCAAACACGGTGTGTGCTAGCTCTTTGAAACGTGGCACAATAATGTAGTTCCAAGTTCTCTCCCTATGGTTTGTGTCCTATTGAAGTAACCCCAAGCAGAGACTGACGAGAATCACTTTCATTGAAAGGGGTTGCCAAGCTTCCAAAAAACTACGAGTTTCCTGAAATCTCAGCAATTATTTTTTCACCCAATCTTGATGATACTTGCAGGTAGTGATCAGTACACGAATCCCACTTGGCTCACCAAAATTCGTTCCTCTAGGTTAAACCGTTCCTAGGCAGTAACTGTTTTCATGTTTATGTTTCACTCTGTTTTCTCCTATATGGATACATGTAGTTGGAACTCTAAATCAAACACGGTTTGTGCTAGCTCTTTGAAACTTGGCACAACAATGTAGTTCCTAGTTCTATCACTATGGTTTGTGTGCTATTGAAGTAGCCCCAAGCAGAGACTGACGAGAATCACTTTCATTGAAAGGGGTTGCCAAGCTTCCAAAAAACTACGAGTTTCTTGAAATCTCAGCAAACATTTTTTCACCCAATCTTGATGATACTTGCAGGTAGTTATCAGTACACCAATCCCACATGGCTCACTAAATTTCGTTCTCCTAGGACATACCGTTCCTTTCCAGTAACCATTTTCATGTTTATGTTTCACTCTGTTTTCTCCTATATGGATACATGTATTTGGAACTCTAAATCAAACACGGTTTGTGCTAGCTCTTTGAAACTTGGCACAACAATGTAGTTCCTAGTTCTATCGCTATGGTTTGTGTGCTATTGAAGTAGCCCCAAGCAGAGACTGACGAGAATCCCTTTCATTGAAAGGGGTTGCCAAGTTTCCAAAAAACTGCGAGTTTCCTGAAATCTCAGCAAACATTTTTTCATCCAATCTTGATGATACTTTCAGGTAGTGATCAGTACACGAATTCCCACTTCGCTCACTAAATTTCGTTCTTCTAGGTTAAACCGTTCCTTTGCAGAAACAGTTTTCATGTTTAGGTGTCACTCTGCTTTCTCCTATATGGATACATGTAGTTGGAGTTCTAAATCAAACGCGGTTTGTGCTAGCTCTTTGAAACTTGGCACAATAATGTAGTTCTAAGTTTTATCGCTATGGCTTGTGTCTTATTGAAGTAGCCCCAAGCAGAGACTGACGAGTATGCCTTTCATTGAAAGGGGTTGCCAAGCTTCCAAAAAACAACGAGTTTCTTGAAATCTCAGCAAATATTTTTTCACCCAATCTTGATGATACTTCCATTTAATGATAAGGACACCAATCCCACTTGATTCACTAAATTTCCTTCTTCTAGGTTAAACCATTCCTTTGCAGTAACCATTTTCATGTTTAGGTTTCACTCTGTATTCTCATATATGGATACATGTAGTTGGAACTCTAAATCAAACACGGTTTGTGCTAGCTCTTTGAAACTTGGCACAATAATGTAGTTCCAAGTTCTATCGCTATGGTTTGTGTGGTATTGAAGTGTCCCCTAGAAGAGACTGACGAGAATCAATTTCATTGAAAGGGGTTGCCAAGCTTCCAAAAACTACGAGTTTCCTGAAATCGCAGTAAATATTTTTTCACCCAATCTTGATGATACTTGCAGGTAATGATCAGTACACGAATCCCACTTGGCTCACTCAATTTCGTTCTTTTAGGTTAAACCGTTCCTTTGCAGAAACGGTTTTCATGTTTAGGTTTCACTCTGTTTTCTCCTATATGGATACATGTAGTTGGAATTCTAAATCAAACACGGTTTGTGCTAGGTGTTTGAAACTTGGCACAATAATGTAGTTCCAAGTTCTATCGCTATGGTTTGTGTGCCATTGAAGTAGCCCCAAGCAGAGACTGACGAGAATCACTTCCTTGAAAGGGGTTGCCAAGCTTCCAAAAAACTACGAGTTTCCTGAAATCTCAGCAAACATTTTTTCACCCAATCTTGATGATACTTGCAGGTAGTGATCATTACACGAATCCCACTTGGGTCACCAAATTTCGTTCTTCTAGGTTAAACCTTTCCTTTGCAGTAACCGTTTTCATGTTTAGGTTTCACTCTGTTTTCTCCTATATGGATACATGTAGTTGGAACTCTAAATCAAACACGGTGTGTGCTAGCTCTTTGAAACGTGGCACAATAATGTAGTTCCAAGTTCTCTCCCTATGGTTTGTGTCCTATTGAAGTAACCCCAAGCAGAGACTGACGAGAATCACTTTCATTGAAAGGGGTTGCCAAGCTTCCAAAAAACTACGAGTTTCCTGAAATCTCAGCAATTATTTTTTCACCCAATCTTGATGATACTTGCAGGTAGTGATCAGTACACGAATCCCACTTGGCTCACCAAAATTCGTTCCTCTAGGTTAAACCGTTCCTTGGCAGTAACTGTTTTCATGTTTATGTTTCACTCTGTTTTCTCCTATATGGATACATGTAGTTGGAACTCTAAATCAAACACGGTTTGTGCTAGCTCTTTGAAACTTGGCACAACAATGTAGTTCCTAGTTCTATCACTATGGTTTGTGTGCTGTTGAAGTAGCCCCAAGCAGAGACTGACGAGAATCACTTTCATTGAAAGGGGTTGCCAAGCTTCCAAAAAACTACGAGTTTCTTGAAATCTCAGCAAACATTTTTTCACCCAATCTTGATGATACTTGCAGGTAGTTATCAGTACACCAATCCCACATGGCTCACTAAATTTCGTTCTCCTAGGACATACCGTTCCATTCCAGTAACCATTTTCATGTTTATGTTTCACTCTGTTTTCTCCTATATGGATACATGTATTTGGAACTCTAAATCAAACACGGTTTGTGCTAGCTCTTTGAAACTTGGCACAACAATGTAGTTCCTAGTTCTATCGCTATGGTTTGTGTGCTATTGAAGTAGCCCCAAGCAGAGACTGACGAGAATCCCTTTCATTGAAAGGGTTTGCCAAGTTTCCAAAAAACTGCGAGTTTCCTGAAATCTCAGCAAACATTTTTTCATCCAATCTTGATGATACTTTCAGGTAGTGATCAGTACACGAATTCCCACTTCGCTCACTAAATTTCGTTCTTCTAGGTTAAACCGTTCCTTTGCAGAAACAGTTTTCATGTTTAGGTGTCACTCTGCTTTCTCCTATATGGATACATGTAGTTGGAGTTCTAAATCAAACGCGGTGTGTGCTAGCTCTTTGAAACTTGGCACAATAATGTAGTTCTAAGTTTTATCGCTATGGCTTGTGTCTTATTGAAGTAGCCCCAAGCAGAGACTGACGAGTATGCCTTTCATTGAAAGGGGTTGCCAAGCTTCCAAAAAACAACGAGTTTCTTGAAATCTCAGCAAATATTTTTTCACCCAATCTTGATGATACTTCCATTTAATGATAAGTACACCAATCCCACTTGATTCACTAAATTTCCTTCTTCTAGGTTAAACCATTCCTTTGCAGTAACCATTTTCATGTTTAGGTTTCACTCTGTATTCTCATATATGGATACATGTAGTTGGAACTCTAAATCAAACACGGTTTGTGCTAGCTCTTTGAAACTTGGCACAATAATGTAGTTCCAAGTTCTACGGCTATGGTTTGTGTGCTATTGAAGTAGCCCCAAGCAGAGACTGACGAGAATCCCTTTCATTGAAAGGGGTTGCCATGCTTCCAAAAAACTACAAGTTTCCTGAAATCTCACAAAATATTTTTTCACCCAATCTTGATGATACTTCCAATTAATGATCAGTACACCAATCCCACATGGCTAACTAAATTTCGTTCTCCTAGGATATACCGTTCCTTTCCAGTAACCGTTTGCATGTTTAGGTTTCACTCTGTTTTCTCCTATATGGATACATGTAGTTGGAACTCTAAATCAAACACGGTTTGTGCTAGCTCTTTGAAACTTGGCACAATAATGTAGTTCCAAGTACTATCGCTATGGTTTGTGTGCTATTGAAGTAGCCCCAAGCAGAGACTGACGAGAATCCCTTTCATTGAAAGGGTTTGCCAAGTTTCCAAAAAACTGCGAGTTTCCTGAAATCTCAGCAAACATTTTTTCATCCAATCTTGATGATACTTTCAGGTAGTGATCAGTACACGAATCCCACTTCGCTCCCTAAATTTCGTTCTTCTAGGTTAAACCGTTCCTTTGCAGAAACAGTTTTCATGTTTAGGTATCACTCTGCTTTCTCCTATATGGATACATGAAGTTGGAGTTCTAAATCAAACGTGGTTTGTGCTAGCTCTTTGAAACTTGGCACACTAATGTAGTTCCAAGTTCTATCGCTATGGCTTGTGTCCTATTGAAGTAGCCCCAAGCAGAGACTGACGAGAATCACTTTCCTTGAAAGGCGTTGCCAAACTTCCAAAAAACTACGAGTTTCTTGAAATCTCAGCAAATATTTTTTCACCCAATCTTGATGATACTGCCATTTAATGATCAGGACACCAATCCCACTTGGTTCACTAAATTTCGTTCTTCTAGTTTCAACCGTTCCTTTGCAGTAACCGTTTTCATGTTTAGGTTTCACTCTGCTTTCTCCTATATGGATGCATGTAGTTGGAGTTCTAAATCAAACGCGGTTTGTGCTAGCTCTTTGAAACTTGGCACAATAATGTAGTTCTAAGTTCTATCACTATGGCTTGTGTCCTATTGAAGTAGCCCCAAGCAGAGACTGACGAGTATGCCTTTCATTGAAAGGGGTTGCCAAGCTTCCAAAAAACTACGAGTTTCTTGAAATCTCAGCAAATATTTTTCACCCAATCTTGATGATACTTCCATTTAATGATAAGTACACCAATCCCACTTGATTCACTAATTTCCTTCTTCTAGGTTAAACCATTTCTTTGCAGTAACCATTTTCATGTTTAGGTTTCACTCTGTATTCTCATATATGGATACATGTAGTTGGAACTCTAAATCAAACACGGTTTGTGCTAGCTCTTTGAAACTTGGCACAATAATGTAGTTCCAAGTCTACGGCTATGGTTTGTGTCCTATTGAAGTAGCCCCAAGCAGAGACTGACGAGAATCCCTTTCATTGAAAGGGGTTGCCATGCTTCCAAAAAACTACGAGTTTCCTGAAAATCTCAGCAAACATTTTTTCACCCAATCTTGATGATATTTCCATTTAATGATCAGTACACCAATTGCACTTGGCTCACCAAATTTCGTTCTTCTAGGTTAAACCGTTCCTTTGCAGTAACCGTTTTTCATGTTTAGGTTTCACTTTGTTTTCTCCTATATGGTTACATGTAGTTGGAACGCTAAATCAAACACAGTTTGTGCTAGCTATTTGAAACTTGGCAAAATAATGTAGTTCCAAGGTCTATCGCTATGGTTTGTGTCCTATTGAAGTAGCTGCAAGCAGAGACTGACCAGAATCACTTTCATTGAAAGGGGTTGCCAAGCTTCCAAAAAACTACGAGTTTCCTGAATCTCAGCAAACATTTTTTCACCCAATATTTATGATACTTGCAGGTAGTGATCAGTACACGAATCCCACATGGCTCACTAAATTTCGTTCTCCTAGGATAAACCGTTCCTTTGTAGTAACCGTATTCATGTTTAGGTTTCACTCTGTTTTCTCCTATATGGATACATGTATTTGGAACTCTAAATCAAACACGGTTTTTGCTAGCTCTATGAAACTTGGCACAATAATGTAGTTCCAAGTTCTATCGCTATGGTTTGTGTCCTATTTAAGTAGCCCCAAGCAGAGACTGACGAGAATCACTTTCATTAAAAGGGGTTGCCAAGCTTCCAAAAACTACGAGTTTCCTGAAATCTCAGCAAACATTTTTTCACCCAATCTTGATGATACTTGCAGGTAGTGATCAGTACATGAGTCCCACATATCTCACTAAATTTCGTTCTCCTCGGAGAAACCGTTCCTTTCCAGTATCCTTTTTCATGTTTAGGTTTCACTCTGTTTTCTTCTACACGTATACATGTAGTTGGAACTCTAAATCAAACACGGTTTGTGCTAGCTATTTGAAACTTGGCACAATAATGTAGTTCCAAGTTCTATCGCTATGGTTTCTGTGCTATTGAAGTAGGCCCAAGCAGAGACTGACGAGAATCACTTTCATTGAAAGGGGTTGCCAAGCTTCCAAAAAAACTACGAGTTTCCTGAAATCTCAGGAAACATTATTTCACCCAATCTTGATGATACTTGCAGGTAGTTATCGGTACACCAATCCCACATGGCTCACTAAATTTCGTTCTCCTAGGATATACCGTTCCTTTCCAGTAATCGTTTTCAAGTTTAGGTTTCACTCTGTTTTCTCCTATATGGATACATGTAGTTGGAACTCTAAATCAAACACGGTTTGTGCTAGCTCTTTGAAACTTGGCACAAAGATGTAGTTCCTAGTTCTATCGCTAGGGTTTGTGTGCTATTGAAGTAGCCCCAAGCAGAGACTGACGAGAATCCCTTTCATTGAAAGGGTTTGCCAAGTTTCCAAAAAACTACGAGTTTCCTGAAATCTCAGCAAACATTTTTTCATCCAATCTTGATGATACTTTCAGATAGTTATCAGTACACGAAACCCACTTCGCTCACTAAATTTCATTCTTCTAGGTTAAACAGTTCCTTTGCAGGAAACCGTTTTCATGTTTAGGTATCACTCTGCTTTCTCCTATATGGATACATGTAGTTGGAGTTCTAAATCAAACGCGGTTTGTGCTAGCTCTTTGAAACTGGCACAATAATGTAGTTCCAAGTTCTATCGCTAAGGCTTGTGTCCTATTGAAGTAGCCCCAAGCAGAGACTGACGAGAATCACTTTCATTGAAAGGGGTTGCCATGCTTCCAAAAACCTACGAGTTTCCCGAAATCTCAGCAAACATTTTTTTCACCCAATCTTGATGATACTTGCAGGTAGTGATCAGTACACGAATCCCACATATCTCACTAAATTTCGTTCTCCTCGGATAAACCGTTCCTTTCCAGTATCCGTTTTCATGTTTAGGTTTCACTCTGTTTTCTCCTACATGTATACATGTAGTTGGAACTGTAAATCAAACACGGTTTGTGCTAGCTCTTTGAAACTTGGCACAATAATGTAGTTCCAAGTTCTATTGCTATGGTTTGTGTCCTATTGAAGTAGCCCCAAGCAGAGACTGACGACAATCCATTCATTGAAAGGGGTTGCCAGGATTCCAAAAAACTACGAGATTCTGAAATCTCAGCAAATATTTTTTCACCCAATCATGATGATACTTCCATTTAATGATCAGGACACAATCCCACTTGGTTCACCAAATTTCGTTCTTCTAGGTTCAACCGTTCCTTTGCAGTAACCGTTTTCATGTTTAGGTTCACTCTCTTTTCTCCTATATGGATACATGTATTTGGAACTCTAAATCAACACGGTTTTTGCTAGCGCTTTGAAACTTGGTACAATAATGTAGTTCCAAGTTCTATCGCTATGGTTTGTGTCCTATTGAAGTAGCCCCAAGCAGAGACTGACGAGAATCCCTTTCATTGAAAGGGTTGCCAAGCTTCCAAAAAACTATGAGTTTCCGGAATCTCAGCAAACATTTTTCACCCAATCTTGATCATACTTACAGGTCGTGATCAGTACACGAGTCCCACAGGGCTCACTAAATTTCGTTCTCCTCGGATAAACCGTTCCTTTGCAGTAACCGTTTTCATGTTTAGGTTTCACTCTGTTTTCTCCAATATGGATACATGTAGTTGGAACTCTAAATCAAACATGGTTTGTGCTAGCTCTTTGAAACTTGGCACAATAATGTAGTTCCAATTTCTATCGCTATGGTTTGTGTCCTATTGTAGTAGCCCCAAGCAGAGACTGACGAGAATCACATGCTTTGGAAAGGGGTTGCCTCGCTTAAAAAAAACTACAAGTTTACGGAAATCTCAGCAAACATTTTTTCACCCAATATTGATGATACTTGCAGGCAGGGAATAGTACACAAATCCCACTTGGCTCACCAAATTTCGTTCTTCTAGGTTAAACCGTTCCTTTACAGAAACCGTTTTCATGTTTAGGTTTCACTCTGTTTTCTCCTATATGGATACATGTAGTTGGAACTCTAAATCAAAACCTGGTTTGTGCTAGCTCTTTGAAATGTTGCACAGTAATGTAGTTCCAAGTTCTATCGCTATGGATTCTGTGCTATTGAAGTAGCCCCAAGCAGAGACTGAGGAGAATCACTTTCATTAAAAGGGTTTGCCAAGCTTACAAAAAATTACGAGTTTCTTGAAATCTCAGGAAACATTTTTTCACCCAATTCTTGATGATACTTCCATTTAATGATCAGTACACCAGTCCCACTTGGCTCACCAAATTTCATTCTTCTAGGATAAACCGTTCCTTTGCAGTAACCGTTTTCATGTTTAGGTTTCACTCTGTTTTCTCCTATATGGATACATGTAGTTGGATCTCTAAATCAAACACGGTTTGTGCTAGCTCTTTGAAACTTGGCACAATAATGTAGTTCCAAGTTCTAATGCTATGGTTTGTGTCCTATTGAAGTAGCCCCAACCAGAGACTCTCGAGAATCATTTTAATTGAAAGGGGTTCCAAGCTTCCAAAAAACTACGATTTCCTGAAATTTCAGCAAACATTTTTTCACCCAATCTTGATGATACTTCCATTTAATGATCAGTACACCAATCCCACTTGGCTCACCAAAATTTCGTTCTTCTAGTTTAAACCGTTGCTTTGCAGTAACCGTATTCATGTTTAGGTTTCCCTTTGTTTTCTCCTATATGGATACATGTAGTTGGAACTCTAAATCAAAAACGGTGTGTGCTAGCTCTTTGAAACTTGGCACAATAATGTAGTTCCAAGTTCTATCGCTATGGTTTCTGTCCTATTGAAGTAGCCCCAAGCAGAGACTGACCAGAATCACTTTCATTGAAAGGGGTTGCCAAGCTTCCAAAAAACTACGATTATCCTGAAATCTCAGGAAACATTTTTTCATCCAATTTTTGATGATACTTGCGGGTAGTGATCAGTACACGAATCCACATGGCTCACTAAATTTCATTCTCCTAGGATAAACCGTTCCTTTCCAGTGACCGTTTTCATGTTTAGGTTTCACTCTGTTTTGTCCTATATGGATACATGTATTTGGAACTCTAAATCAAACACGGTTTGTGCTAGCTCTTTGAAACTTGGCACAATAATGTAGTTCCAAGTTCTATCGCTATGGTTTGTGTCCTATTGAAGTAGCCCTAAGCAGAGACTGACGAGAATCATTTTCATTGAAAGGGGTTCCAAGCTTCCAAAAAACTACGAGTTTCCTGAAATCTCAGCAAACATTTTTTCACCCAATCTTGATGATCCTTGCAGGTATTTATCAGTACACGAATCCCACTTGGTTCACCAAATTTCGTTCTTCTAGGTTAAACCGTTCCTTTGCAGGAACCATTTTCATGTTTAGGTTTCACTCTGTTTTCTCCTATATGGATACATGTAGTTGGAACTCTAAATCAAACACTGTTTGTGCTAGCTCTTTGAAACTTGGCACAATAATGTAGTTCCAAGTTCTCTCGCTATGGTTTGTGTGGTATTGAAGTAGCCCCAAGCAGAGACTGACGAGAATCACTTTCATTGAAAGGGGTGGCCAAGCTTCCAAAAAACTAGGAGTTTCCTGAAATCTCAGCAAACATTTTTTCACCCAATCTTGATGATACTTCCATTTAAAGATCAGTACACGAATCCCACATGGCTCACTAAATTTCATTCTCCTAGGATAAACCGTTCCTTTCCAGTGACCGTTTTCATGTTTAGGTTTCACTCTGTTTTGTCCTATATGGATACATGTATTTGGAACTCTAAATCAAACACGGTTTGTGCTAGCTCTTTGAAACTTGGCACAATAACGTAGTTCCAAGTTCTATCGCTATGGTTTGTGTGCTATTGAAGTAGCCCCAAGCAGAGACTGACGAGAATCCCTTCCATTCAAAGGGTTGCCAAGCTTCCAAAAATCTACGAGTCTCATGAAATCTCAGCAATATTTTTTCACCCAATCTTGATGATACTTGCAGGTAATGATCAGTACACGAATCCCACTTGGCTCACCAAATTTCACAACTCTCGGTTAAACGGTTCCTTTGCAGTAACCGTTTTCATGTTTAGGTTTCACTCTGTTTTCTCCTATATGGATACATGTATTTGGAACTCTAATTCAAACACGGTTTGTGCTAGCTTTTTGAAACTTGGCACAATAATGTAGTACTAAGTTCTATCGCTATGGTTTATTTTCTAGTGAAGTATCCCCAAGCAAATACTGACGAGAATCACTTTCATTGAAAGGGGTTGCCAAGCTTCCACAAAACTACGAGTTTCCGCAAATCTCAGCAAAAATGTTTCACCCAATCTTGATGATAATTGAAGGTAGTGATCAGTACATGTGTCCTATTTGGCTCACCATATTTCATTCGTCTAGGTTAAACCGTTCCTTTGCAGTAACCGTTTTCATGTTTAGGTTTCACTCTGGTTTCTCCTATATGGATACATGTAGTTGGAATTCTAAATGAAACACTATTTGTGCTAGCTCTTTGAAACTTGGCACAATAATGTAGTTCCAAGTTCTACCGCTAAGGTTTGTGTGCTATTGAAGTAACCCCAAGCAGAGACTGAGGAGAATCACTTTCATAGAAAGGGGTTGCCAAGCTTCCACAAAACTACGAGTTTCCGCAAATCTCAGCAAACATTTTTTCACCCAATCTTGATGATACTTGCAAGTAGTTATCACTACAGGAATCCCACTTGGCTCACCAAATTTCGTTCTTCTAGGTTAAACCGTTCCTTTGCAGTAACCGTTTTCATGTTTAGGTTTCACTCTGTTTTCTCCTATATGGATACATGTAGTTGGAATTCTAAATCAAACACTATTCGTGCTAGCTCTTTGAAACTTGGCACAATAATGTAGTTCCAAGTTCTACCGCTATGGTTTGTGTGCTATTGAAGTAACCCCAAGCAGAGACTGAGGAGAATCACTTTCCTTGAAAGGGGTTGCCAAGCTTCCAAAATCTACGAGTTTCCTGAAATCTCAGCAAACATTTTTTCACCCAATCTTGATGATACTTGCAGGTAGTTATCAGTACACGAATCCCACTAAGCTCACTCAATTTCGTTCTTTTAGGTTAACCGTTCCTTTGCAGAAACCGTTTTCATGTTTAGGTTTCACTCTGTTCTCTCCTATATGGATACATGTAGTTGGAATTCTATATCAAACACGGTTTGTGCTAGGTGTTTGAAACTTGGCACAATAATGTAGTACCAAGTCTATCGCTATGGTTTATTTCCGACTGAAGTAGCCCCAAGCAGAGACTGACGAGAATCACTTCATTGAAAGCGGTTGCCAAGCTTCCACAAAACTACGAGTTTCCGCAAATCTCAGCAAAAATTTTTTCACCCAATCTTGATGATACTTGCAGGTAGTGATCAGTACATGAGTCCCACATATCTCACTAAATTTCTTCTCCTGGAGAAAACCGTTCCTTTCCAGTATCCTTTTTCATGTTTAGGTTTCACTCTGTTTTCTTCTACACGTATACATGTAGTTGGAACTCTAAATCAAACACGGTTTGTGCTAGCTATTTGAAACTTGGCACAATAATGTAGTTCCAAGTTCTATCGCTATGGTTTCTGTGCTATTGAAGTAGGCCCAAGCAGAGACTGACGAGAATCACTTTCATTGAAAGGGGTTGCCAAGCTTCCAAAAAACTATGAGTTTCCGGAAATCTCAGCAAACATTTTTTCACCCAATCTTGATAATACTTACAGGTCGTGATCAGTACACGAGTCCCACATGGCTCACTAAATTTCGTTCTCCTCGGATAAACCGTTCCTTTGCAGTAACCGTTTTCATGTTTAGGTTTCACTCTGTTTTCTCCAATATGGATACATGTAGTTGGAACTCTAAATCAAACAAGGTTTGTGCTAGCTCTTTGAAACTTGGCACAATAATGTAGTTCCAATTTCTATCGCTATGGTTGGTGTCCTATTGTAGTAGCCCCAAGCAGAGACTGACGAGAATCACATGCTTTGAAAGGGGTTGCCTCGCTTAAAAAAAAAAACTACAAGTTTACGGAAATCTCAGCAAACATTTTTTCACCCAATATTGATGATACTTGTAGGCAGGGAATAGTACACAAATCCCACAGGCTCACTAAATTTCGTTCTTCTAGGATGAACCTTTCCTTTCCAGTAACCGTTTTCATGTTTAGGTTTCACTCTGTTTTCTCCTATATGGATACATGTAGTTGGAACTCTAAATCAATCATGGTTTGTGCTAGCTCTTTGAAATGTTGCACAGTACTGTAGTTCCAAGTTCTATCGCTATGGATTTTGTGCTATTGAAGTAGCCCCAAGCAGAGACTGAGGAGAATCACTTTCATTAAAAGGGTTTGCCAAGCTTACAAAAAATTACGAGTTTCTTGAAATCTCAGGAAACATTTTTTCACCCAATCTTGATGATACTTCCATTTAATGATCAGTACACCAGTCCCACTTGGCTCACCAAATTTCATTCTTCTAGGATAAACCGTTCCTTTGCAGTAACCGTTTTCATGTTTAGGTTTCACTCTGTTTTCTCCTATATGGATACATGTAGTTGGAACTCTAAATCAAAACACGGTTTGTGCTAGCTCTTTGAAACTTGGCACAATAATGTAGTTCCAAGTTCTATCGCTATGTTTGTGTCCTATTGAAGTAGCCCCAACCAGAGACTCTCGAGAATCATTTTAATTGAAAGGGGTTCCAAGCTTCCAAAAACTACGATTTTCCTGAAATCTCAGCAAACATTTTTTCACCCAATCTTGATGATACTTCCATTTAATGATCAGTACACCAATCCCACTTGGCTCACCAAATTTCGTTCTTCTAGTTTAAACCGTTGCTTTGCAGTAACCGTATTCATGTTTAGGTTTCCCTTTGTTTTCTCCTATATGGATACATGTAGTTTGGAACTCTAAATCAAAAAACGGTGTGTGCTAGCTCTTTGAAACTTGGCACAATAAATGTAGTTCCAAGTTCTATCGCTATGGTTTCTGTCCTATTGAAGTAGCCCCAAGCAGAGACTGACCAGAATCACTTTCATTGAAAGGGGTTGCCAAGCTTCCAAAAAACTACGATTATCCTGAAATCTCAGGAAACATTTTTTCATCCAATTTTGATGATACTTGCGGGTAGTGATCAGTACACGAATCCCACATGGCTCACTAAATTTCATTCTCCTAGGATAAACCGTTCCTTTCCAGTGACCGTTTTCATGTTTAGGTTTCACTCTGTTTTGTCCAATATGGATACATGTATTTGGAACTCTAAATCAAACACGGTTTGTGCTAGCTCTTTGAAACTTGGCACAATAATGTAGTTCCAAGTTCTATCGCTATGGTTTGTGTCCTATTGAAGTAGCCCTAAGCAGAGACTGAGGAGAATCACTTTCATTGAAAGGGGATGCCAAGCTTCCAAAAAAACTACGAGTTTCCTGAAATCTCAGCAAACATTTTTTCACCCAATCTTGATGATACTTGCAGGTAGTGATCAGTACACGAATCCCACTTGGCTCACCAAAATTCGTTCCTCTAGGTTAAACCGTTCCTTTGCAGGAACCATTTTCATGTTTAGGTTTCACTCTGTTTTCTCCTATGTGGATACATGTAGTTGGAATTCTATATCAAACACGGTTTGTGCTAGGTGTTTGAAACTTGGCACAATAATGTAGTACCAAGTTCTATCGCTATGGTTTATTTCCTAGTGAAGTAGCCCCAAGCAGAGACTGACGAGAATCACTTTCCTTGAAAGGGGTTGCCAAGCTTCCAAAAAACTACCAGAAACCGGAAATCTCAGCAAACATTTTTTCACCCAATCTTGATGATACTTGCAGGTAGTTATCAGTACACGAATCCCACTAAGCTCACTCAATTTCGTTCTTTTAGGTTAAACCGTTCCTTTGCAGAAACCGTTTTCATGTTAGGTTTATCTCTGTTTTCTCCTACATGGATACATGTAGTTGGAATTCTAAATCAAACACGGTTTGTGCTAGGTGTTTGAAACTTGGCACAATAATGTAGTTCCAATTCCATCGCTATGGTTTGTGTGCCATTGAAGTAGCCCCAAGCAGAGACTGACGAGAATCACTTTCCTTGAAAGGGGTTGCCAAGCTTCCAAAAAACTACGAGTTTCCTGAAATCTCAGCAAACATTTTTTCACCCAATCTTATGATCCTTGCAGGTATTTATCAGTACACGAATCCCACTTGGTTTACCAAATTTCGTTCTTCTAGGTTAAACCGTTCCTTTGCAGGAACCGTTTTCATGTTTAGGTTTCACTCTGTTTTTCTCCTATATGGGTACATGTAGTTGGAACTCTAAATCAAACACGGTTTGTGCTAGGTGTTTGAAAACATGGCACAATAATGTAGTTCCAAGTTCTATCGCTATGGTTTGTGTGCCTATTGAAGTAGCCCCAAGCAGAGACTGACGAGAATCCCTTTCATTGAAAGGGGTGGCCAAGCTTCCAAAAAACTACGAGTTTCCTGAAATCTCAGCAAACATTTTTCACCTAATCTTGATGATACTTCCATTTAAAGATCAGTACACCAATCGCACTTGGCTCACAAATTTCGTTCTTCTAGGTTAAACCGTTCCTTTGCAGTAACCGTTTTCATGTTTAGGTTTCACTCTGTTTTCTCTATATGGATACATGTAGTTGGAACTCTAAATCAAACACTATTCGTGCTAGCTCTTTGAAACTTGGCACAATAATGTAGTTCCAAGTTCTACCGCTATGGTTTGTGTGCTATTGAAGTAACCCCAAGCAGAGACTGAGGAGAATCACTTTCCTTGAAAGGGGTTGCCAAGCTTCCAAAATCTACGAGTTTCCTGAAATCTCAGCAAACATTTTTCACCCAATCTTGATGATACTTGCAGGTAGTTATCAGTACACGAATCCCACTAAGCTCACTCATTTCGTTCTTTTAGGTTAAACCGTTCCTTTGCAGAAACCGTTTTCATGTTTAGGTTTCACTCTGTTCTCTCCTATATGGATACATGTAGTTGGAATTCTATATCAAACACGGTTTGTGCTAGGTGTTTGAAACTTGGCACAATAATGTAGTACCAAGTTCTATCGCTATGGTTTATTTCCGACTGAAGTAGCCCCAAGCAGAGACTGACGAGAATCACTTTCATTGAAAGCGGTTGCCAAGCTTCCACAAAACTACGAGTTTCCGCAAATCTCAGCAAAAATTTTTCACCCAATCTTGATGATACTTGCAGGTAGTGATCAGTACAATGAGTCCCACATATCTCACTAAATTTCGTTCTCCTCGGAGAAACCGTTCCTTTCCAGTATACTTTTTCATGTTTAGGTTTCACTCTGTTTTCTTCTACACGTATACATGTAGTTGGAACTCTAAATCAAACACGGTTTGTGCTAGCTATTTGAAACTTGGCACAATAATGTAGTTCCAAGTTCTATCGCTATGGTTTCTGTGCTATTGAAGTAGGCCCAAGCAGAGACTGACGAGAATCACTTTCATTGAAAGGGGTTGCCAAGCTTCCAAAAAACTATGAGTTTCCGGAAATCTCAGCAAACATTTTTTCACCCAATCTTGATAATACTTACAGGTCGTGATCAGTACACGAGTCCCACATGGCTCACTAAATTTCGTTCTCCTCGGATAAACCGTTCCTTTGCAGTAACCGTTTTCATGTTTAGGTTTCACTCTGTTTTCTCCAATATGGATACATGTAGTTGGAACTCTAAATCAAACAAGGTTTGTGCTAGCTCTTTGAAACTTGGCACAATAATGTAGTTCCAATTTCTATCGCTATGGTTGGTGTCCTATTGTAGTAGCCCCAAGCAGAGACTGACGAGAATCACATGCTTTGAAAGGGGTTGCCTCGCTTAAAAAAAAAACTACAAGTTTACGGAAATCTCAGCAAACATTTTTTCACCCAATATTGATGATACTTGTAGGCAGGGAATAGTACACAAATCCCACAGGGCTCACTAAATTTCGTTCTTCTAGGATGAACCTTTCCTTTCCAGTAACCGTTTTCATGTTTAGGTTTCACTCTGTTTTCTCCTATATGGATACATGTAGTTGGAACTCTAAATCAATCATGGTTTGTGCTAGCTCTTTGA
The DNA here is from genome assembly GCF_045843805.1 of Urocitellus parryii. Lineage (NCBI taxonomy): Eukaryota > Metazoa > Chordata > Mammalia > Rodentia > Sciuridae > Urocitellus > Urocitellus parryii. The sequence goes on along the minus strand of NW_027552794.1, from coordinate 26,020 downwards.
AATGTTGCACAGTAATGTAGTTCCAAGTTCTATCGCTATGGATTTTGTGCTATTGAAGTAGCCCCAAGCAGAGACTGAGGAGAATCACTTTCATTAAAAGGGTTTGCCAAGCTTACAAAAAATTACGAGTTTCTTGAAATCTCAGGAAACATTTTTTCACCCAATCTTGATGATACTTCCATTTAATGATCAGTACACCAGTCCCACTTGGCTCACCAAATTTCATTCTTCTAGGATAAACCGTTCCTTTGCAGTAACCGTTTTCATGTTTAGGTTTCACTCTGTTTTCTCCTATATGGATACATGTAGTTGGAACTCTAAATCAAACACGGTTTGTGCTAGCTCTTTGAAACTTGGCACAATAATGTAGTTCCAAGTTCTATCGCTATGGTTTGTGTCCTATTGAAGTAGCCCCAACCAGAGACTCTCGAGAATCATTTTAATTGAAAGGGGTTCCAAGCTTCCAAAAAACTACGATTTTCCTGAAATCTCAGCAAACATTTTTTCACCCAATCTTGATGATACTTCCATTTAATGATCAGTACACCAATCCCACTTGGCTCACCAAATTTCGTTCTTCTAGTTTAAACCGTTGCTTTGCAGTAACCGTATTCATGTTTAGGTTTCCCTTTGTTTTCTCCTATATGGATACATGTAGTTGGAACTCTAAATCAAAAACGGTGTGTGCTAGCTCTTTGAAACTTGGCACAATAATGTAGTTCCAAGTTCTATCGCTATGGTTTCTGTCCTATTGAAGTAGCCCCAAGCAGAGACTGACCAGAATCACTTTCATTGAAAGGGGTTGCCAAGCTTCCAAAAAACTACGATTATCCTGAAATCTCAGGAAACATTTTTTCATCCAATTTTGATGATACTTGCGGGTAGTGATCAGTACACGAATCCCACATGGCTCACTAAATTTCATTCTCCTAGGATAAACCGTTCCTTTCCAGTGACCGTTTTCATGTTTAGGTTTCACTCTGTTTTGTCCAATATGGATACATGTATTTGGAACTCTAAATCAAACACGGTTTGTGCTAGCTCTTTGAAACTTGGCACAATAATGTAGTTCCAAGTTCTATCGCTATGGTTTGTGTCCTATTGAAGTAGCCCTAAGCAGAGACTGAGGAGAATCACTTTCATTGAAAGGGGATGCCAAGCTTCCAAAAAAACTACGAGTTTCCTGAAATCTCAGCAAACATTTTTTCACCCAATCTTGATGATACTTGCAGGTAGTGATCAGTACACGAATCCCACTTGGCTCACCAAAATTCGTTCCTCTAGGTTAAACCGTTCCTTTGCAGGAACCATTTTCATGTTTAGGTTTCACTCTGTTTTCTCCTATGTGGATACATGTAGTTGGAATTCTATATCAAACACGGTTTGTGCTAGGTGTTTGAAACTTGGCACAATAATGTAGTACCAAGTTCTATCGCTATGGTTTATTTCCTAGTGAAGTAGCCCCAAGCAGAGACTGACGAGAATCACTTTCCTTGAAAGGGGTTGCCAAGCTTCCAAAAAACTACCAGAAACCGGAAATCTCAGCAAACATTTTTTCACCCAATCTTGATGATACTTGCAGGTAGTTATCAGTACACGAATCCCACTAAGCTCACTCAATTTCGTTCTTTTAGGTTAAACCGTTCCTTTGCAGAAACCGTTTTCATGTTAGGTTTATCTCTGTTTTCTCCTACATGGATACATGTAGTTGGAATTCTAAATCAAACACGGTTTGTGCTAGGTGTTTGAAACTTGGCACAATAATGTAGTTCCAATTCCATCGCTATGGTTTGTGTGCCATTGAAGTAGCCCCAAGCAGAGACTGACGAGAATCACTTTCCTTGAAAGGGGTTGCCAAGCTTCCAAAAAACTACGAGTTTCCTGAAATCTCAGCAAACATTTTTTCACCCAATCTTATGATCCTTGCAGGTATTTATCAGTACACGAATCCCACTTGGTTTACCAAATTTCGTTCTTCTAGGTTAAACCGTTCCTTTGCAGGAACCGTTTTCATGTTTAGGTTTCACTCTGTTTTCTCCTATATGGGTACATGTAGTTGGAACTCTAAATCAAACACGGTTTGTGCTAGGTGTTTGAAACATGGCACAATAATGTAGTTCCAAGTTCTATCGCTATGGTTTGTGTGCTATTGAAGTAGCCCCAAGCAGAGACTGACGAGAATCCCTTTCATTGAAAGGGGTGGCCAAGCTTCCAAAAAACTACGAGTTTCCTGAAATCTCAGCAAACATTTTTTCACCTAATCTTGATGATACTTCCATTTAAAGATCAGTACACCAATCGCACTTGGCTCACCAAATTTCGTTCTTCTAGGTTAAACCGTTCCTTTGCAGTAACCGTTTTCATGTTTAGGTTTCACTCTGTTTTCTCCTATATGGATACATGTAGTTGGAACTCTAAATCAAACACGGTTTGTGCTAGCTCTTTGAAACTTGGCACAATAATGTAGTTCCAAGTTCTATCACTATGGTTTGTGTGCTATTGAAGTAGCCCCAAGCAGAAACTGACGAGAATCACTTACATTGAAAGGGGTTGCCAAGCTTCAAAAAATCTACGAGTCTCATGAAATCTCAGCAAATATTTTTTCACCCAATCTTGAAGATACTTGCAGGTAGTTATCAGTACAAGAATCCCACTTGGCTCACTCAATTTCGTTCTTCTAGTTTAAACCTTTCCTTTGCAGTAACCGTTTTCATGTTTAGGTTTCACTCTGTTTTCTCCTATATGCATACATGTAGTTGAAACTCTAAATCAAACACGGTTTGTGCTAGCTCTTTGAAACTTGGCACAATAATGTAGTTCCAAGTTCTATCACTATGGTTTGTGTGCTATTGAAGTAGCCCCAAGCAGAGACTGACGAGAATCACTTTCATTGAAAGGGGTTGCCAAGCTTCCAAAAAACTACGAGTTTCCGCAAAACTCAGCAAACATTTTTTCACCCAATCTTGATGATACTTGCAGGTAGTTATCACTACAGGAATCCCACTTGGCTCACCAAATTTCGTTCTTCTAGGTTAAACCGTTCCTTTGTAGTAACCGTTTTCATGTTTAGGTTTCACTCTGTTTTCTCCTATATGGATACATGTAGTTGGAATTCTAAATCAAGCACTATTTGTGCTAGCTCTTTGAAACTTGGCACAATAATGTAGTTCCAAGTTCTACCACTATGGTTTGTGTGCTATTAAAGTAACCCCAAGCAGAGACTGAGGAGAATCACTTTCATTGAAAGGGGTTGCCAAGCTTCCACAAAACTACGAGTTTCCGCAAATCTCAGCAAAAATTTTTCACCCAATCTTGATGATAATTGAAGGTAGTGATCAGTACACGAATCCTACTTGGCTCACCAAATTTCATTCGTCTAGGTTAAACCGTTCCTTTGCAGTAACCGTTTCCATATTTAGTTTTCACTCTGTTTTCTCCTATATGGATACATGTATTTGGAACTCTAAATCAAACACGGTTTGTGCTAGCTCTTTGAAACTTGGCACAATAATGTAGTTCCAAGTTCTACCGCTATGGTTTGTGTGCTATTGAAGGAACCCCAAGCAGAGACTGACGAGAATCACTTTCATTGAAAGGGGTTGCCAAGCTTCCAAAAAACTACGAGTTTCCTGAAATCTCAGCAAACATTTTTTCACCCAATCTTGATGATACTTCGATTTAATGATCATTACACCAATCCCACTTGGCTCACCAAATTTCGTTCTTCTAGGTTAAACCGTTCCTTTGCAGTTACCGTTTTCATGTTTAGGTTTCACTCTGTTTTCTCCAATATGGATACATGTATTTGGAACTGCAAATCAAACACGGATTGTACTAGCTCTTTGAAACTTGGCACAATAATGTAGTTCCAAGTTCTATTGCTATGGTTTGTGTCCTATTGAAGTAGCCCCAAGCAGAGACTGACGAGAATCACTTGCATTGAAAGGGGTTGCCAAGCATCCAAAAAATTACGAGTTTCTTGAAATCTCAGCAAACATTTTATCACCCAATCTTTTTGACACTTCCATTTAATGATCAGTACACCAATCCCACTTGGCTCACCAAATTTCGTTCTTCTAGGATAAACCGTTCCTTTGCAGTAACCGTTTTCATGTTTAGGTGTCACTCTGTTTTCTCCTATATGGATACATGTAGTTGGAACTCTAAATCAAACACGGTTTGTGCTAGCTCTTTGAAACTTGGCACAATAATGTAGTTCCAACTTCTATCGCTATGGTTTGTGTGCTATTGAAATAGCCCCAAGCAGAAACTGACGAGAATCCCTTTCATTGAAAGGGGTTGCCAAGCTTCCAAAAAACTACGAGTTTCCTGAAATCTCAGCAAGCATTTTTTCACCCAATCTTGAAGATACTTCCATTTAATGATCAGTACACCAATCCCACTTGGCTCACCAAATTTCGTTCTTCTAGGTTAAACCTTTCCTTTGCAGTAACCCTTTTCATATTTAGGTTTCACTCTGTTTTCTCCTTTATGGATACATGTAGTTGGAACTCTAAATCAAACACGGTGTGTGCTAGCTCTTTGAAACGTGGCACAATAATGTAGTTCCAAGTTCTATCGCTATGGTTTGTGTGGTATTGAAGTTGCCTCAAGCAGAGACTGACGAGAATCACTTTCATTGAAAGGGGTTGCCAAGCTTCCAAAAAACTACGAGTTTCCTGAAATCTCAGCAAAGATTTTTTCACCCAATCTTGATGATACTTGCAGGTAGTCATCAGTACACGAATCCCACTTGGCTCACCAAAATTCGTTCCTCTAGGTTAAACCGTTCCTTTGCAGGAACCATTTTCATGTTTAGGTTTCACTCTGTTTTCTCCTATATGGATACATGTAGTTGGAACTCTAAATCAAACACGGTTTGTGCTAGCTCTTTGAAACTTGGCACAATAATGTAGTTCCAAGTTCTATCGCTATGGTTTGTGTCCTATTTAAGTAGCCCCAAGCAGAGACTGACTAGAATCACTTTCCTTGAAAGGGGTTGCCAAGCTTCCAAAAAACTACGAGTTTCCTGAAATCTCAGCAAACATTTTTTCACCCAATCTTGAGGATACTTGCAGGTAGTTATCAGTACACGAATCCCACTAAGCTCACTCAATTTCGTTCTTTTAGGTTAAACCGTTCCTTTGCAGAAACCGTTTTCATGTTTAGGTTTCACTCTGTTTTCTCCTATATGGATACATGTAGTTGGAATTCTAAATCAAACACGGTTTGTGCTAGGTGTTTGAAACATGGCACAATAATGTAGTTCCAAGTTCTATTGCTATGGTTTGTGTGCCATTGAAGTAGCCCCAAGCAGAGACTGACGAGAATCACTTTCCTTGAAAGTGGTTGCCAAGCTTCCAAAAAACTACGAGTTTCCTGAAATCTCAGCAAACATTTTTTCACCCAATCTTGATGATCCTTGCAGGTATTTATCAGTACACGAATCCCACTTGGTTCACCAAATTTCGTTCTTCTAGGTTAAACCGTTCCTTTGCAGGAACCGTTTTCATGTTTAGGTTTCACTCTGTTTTCTCCTATATGGATACATGTAGTTGGAACTCTAAATCAAACACGGTTTGTGCTAGCTCTTGGAAACTTGGCACAATAATGTAGTTCCAAGTTCTATCGCTATGGTTTGTGTGCTATTGAAGTAGCCCCAAGCAGAGACTGACGAGAATCCCTTTCATTGAAAGGGGTGGCCAAGCTTCCAAAAAACTTCGAGTTTCCTGAAATCTCAGCAAACATTTTTTCACCCAATCTTGATGATACTTCCATTTAAAGATCAGTACACCAATCGCACTTGGCTCACCAAATTTCGTTCTTCTAGGTTAAACCGTTCCTTTGCAGTAACCGTTTTCATGTTTAGGTTTCACTCTGTTTTCTCCTATATGGATACATGTAGTTGGAACTCTAAATCAAACACGGTTTGTGCTAGCTCTTTGAAACTTGGCACAATAATGTAGTTCCAAGTTCTATCGCTATGGTTTGTGTGCTATTGAAGTAGCCCTAAGCAGAGACTGACGAGAATAACTTCCATTGAAAGGGGTTGCCAAGCTTCCAAAAATCTACGAGTCTCATGAAATCTCAGCAAATATTTTTTCACCCAATCTTGATGATACTTACAGGTAATGATCAGTACACGAATCCCACTTGGCTCACCAAATTTCATTCCTCTCGGTTAAACGGTTCCTTTGCAGAAACCGTTTTCATGTTTAGGTTTCACTCTGTTTTCTCCTATATGGATACATGTAGATGGAACTCTAATTCAAACACGGTTTGTGCTAGCTTTTTGAAACTTGGCCCAATAATGTAGGACTAAGTTCTATCACTATCGTTTATTTCCTAGTGAAGTATCCCCAAGCAGAGACTGACGAGAATCACTTTCATTGAAAGGGGTTGCCAAGCTTCCACAAAACTACGAGTTTCCGCAAATCTCAGCAAAAATGTTTCACCCAATCTTGATGATACTTGAAGGTAGTGATCAGTACATGAGTCCTACTTGGCTCACCAAATTTCATTCTTCTAGGTTAAACCGTTCCTTTGCAGTAACCGTTTTCATGTTTAGGTTTCACTCTGGTTTCTCCTATATGGATACATGTAGTTGGAATTCTAAATCAAACACGGTTTGTGCTAGCTCTTTGAAACTTGGCACAATAATGTAGTTCCAAGTTCTACCGCTATGGTTTGTGTGCTATTGAAGTAACCCCAAGCAGAGACTGACGAGAATCACGTTCATTGAAAGGGGTTGCCAAGCTTCCAAAAAACTACGAGTCTCCTGAAATCTCAACAAATATTTTTTCACCCAATCTTGATGATACTTGCAGGTAGTTATCAGTACACGAATCCCACGTGGCTCACTCAATTTCGTTCTTCTAGGTTAAACCGTTCCTTTGCAGTAACCGTTTTCATGTTTAGGTTTCACTCTGTTTTCTCCTATATGGATACATGTAATTGAAACTCTAAATCAAACACGGTTTGTGCTAGCTCTTTGAAACTTGGCACAATAATGTAGTTCCAAGTTCTATCGCTATGGTTTGTGTGCTATTGAAGTAACCCCAAGCAGAGACTGAGGAGAATCACTTTCCTTGAAAGGGGTTGCCAAGCTTCCAAAATCCACGAGTTTCCTGAAATCTCAGCAAACATTTTTTCACCCAATCTTGATGATACTTGCAGGTAGTTATCAGTACACGAATTCTACTAAGCTCACTCAATTTCGTTCTTTTAGGTTAAACCGTTCCTTTGCAGAAACCGTTTTCATGTTTAGGTTTCACTCTGTTTTCTCCTATATGGATACATGTAGTTGGAATTCTAAATCAAACACGGTTTGTGCTAGGTGTTTGAAACTTGGCATAATAATGTAGTACCAAGTTCTATCGCTATGGTTTATTTCCTAGTGAAGTAGCCCCAAGCAGAGACTGACGAGAATCACTTTCATTGAAAGGGGTTGCCAAGCTTCCACAAAACTACGCGTTTCCGCAAATCTCAGCAAAAATTTTTCACCCAATCTTGATGATACGTGAAGGTAGTGATCAGTACACGAATCCTACTTGGCTCACCAAATTTCATTCGTCTAGGTTAAACCGTTCCTTTGCAGTAACCGTTTTCATGTTTAGGTTTCACTCTGGTTTCTCCTATATGGATACATGTAGTTGGAATTCTAAATCAAACACGGTTTGTGCTAGCTCTTTGAAACTTGGCACAATAATGTAGTTCCAAGTTCTACCGCTATGGTTTGTGTGCTATTGAAGTAACCCCAAGCAGAGACTGACGAGAATCACGTTCATTGAAAGGGGTTGCCAAGCTTCCAAAAATCTACGAGTCTCATGAAAACTCAGCAAATATTTTTTCACCCAATCTTGATGATACTTGCAGGTAGTGATCAGTACACGAATCCCACTTGGCTCACCAAAATTCGTTCCTCTAGGTTAAACCGTTCCTTTGCAGGAACCGTTTTCATGTTTAGGTTTCACTCCGTTTTCTCCTACATGGATACATGTAGTTGGAACTCTAAATCAAACACGGTGTGTGCTAGCTCTTTGAAACTTGGCACAATAATGTAGTTCCAAGTTCTGTCGCTATGGTTTGTGTCCTATTTAAGTAGCCCCAAGCAGAGACTGACGAGAATCACTTTCCTTGAAAGGGGTTGCCAATCTTCCAAAAATCTACCAGTTTCCTGAAATCTCAGCAAACATTTTTTCACCCAATCTTTATGATACTTGCAGGTAGTTATCAGTACACGAATCCCACTTGGCTCACCAATTTCGTTCTTCTAGGTTAAACGGTTCCTTTGCCGAAACTGTTTTCATGTTAGGTTTCACTCTGTTTTCTCTTATATGGATACATGTAGTTGGAACTCTAAATCAAACACGGTTTGTGCTAGCTCTTTGAAACTTGGCACAATAATGTAGTTCCAACTTCTATCGCTATGGTTTGTGTGCTATTGAAGTAGCCCCAAGCAGAGACTGACGAGAATCACTTCCATTGAAAGGGGTTGCCAAGCTCCAAAAATCTACGAGTCTCATGAAATCTCAGCAAATATTTTTTCACCCAATCTTGATGATACTTGCAGGTAATGATCAGTACAAGAATCCCACTTGGCTCACCAAATTTTTTTCTTATAGGTTAAACCGTTCCTTTGCCGAAACTGTTTTCATGTTTAGGTTTCACTCTGTTTTCTCTTATATGGATACATGTAGTTGGAACTCTAAATCAAACACGGTTTGTGCTAGCTTTTGAAACTTGGCACAATAATGTAGTTCCAAGTTCTATCGCTATGGTTTGTGTGCTATTGAAGTAGCCACAAGCAGAAACTGACGAGAATCCCTTTCATTGAAAGGGGTCGCCAAGCTTCCAAAAAACTACGAGTTTCCTGGAATCTCAGCAAACATTTTTTAACCCAATCTTGATGATACTTCCATTTAATTATCAGTACACCAATCCGACTGGGCTCACCAAATTTCGTTCTTCTAGGTTAAACCGTTCCTTTGCAGTAACCGTTTTCATATTTTAGGTTTCACTCTGTTTTCTCCTATATGGATACATGTAGTTGGAACTCTAAATCAAACACGGTTTGTGCTAGCTCTTTGAAACTTGCACAATAATGTAGTTCCAAGTTCTATCGCTATGGTTTGTGTGCTATTGAAGTAGCCCCAAGCAGAGACTGACGAGAATCACTTTCCTTGAAAGGGGTTGCCAAGCTTCCAAAAAACTACGAGTTTCCTGAAATCTCAGCAAACATTTTTTCACCCAATCTTGATGATACTTGCAGGTAGTTATCAGTACACGAATCCCACTTGGCTCACCAAAATTCGTTCCTCTAGGTTAAACCGTTCCTTTGCAGGAACCGTTTTCATGTTTAGGTTTCACTCTGTTTTCTCCTATATGGATACATGTAGTTGGAACTCTAAATCAAACACGGTTTGTGCTAGCTCTTTGAAACTTGGCACAGTAATGTAGTTCCAAGATCTATCGCTATGGTTTGTGTCCTATTTAAGTAGCCCCAAGCAGAGACTGACGAGAATCACTTTCCTTGAAAGGTGTTGCCAAGCTTGCAAAAAACTACGAGTTTCCTGAAATCTCAGCAAACATTTTTTCACCCAATCTTTATGATACTTGCAGGTAGTTATCAGTACACGAATCCCACTAAGCTCACTCTATTTCGTTCTTTTAGATTAACTGTTCCTTTGCAGAAACCGTTTTCATGTTAGGTTTCACTCTGTTTTCTCCTATATGGATACATGTAGTTGGAATTCTAAATCAAACACTGTTTGTGCTAGGTGTTTGAAACTTGGCACAATAATGTAGTTCCAAGTTCTATCGCTATGGTTTGTGTGCCATTGAAGTAGCCCCAAGCAGAGACTGACGAGAATCACTTTCCTTGAAAGGGGTTGCCAAGCTTCCAAAAAACTACGAGTTTCCTGAAATCTCAGCAAACATTTTTTCACCCAATCTTGATGATCCTTGCAGGTATTTATCAGTACACGAATCCCACTTGGGTCACCAAAATGCGTTCTTCTAGGTGAAACAGTTCCTTTGCAGGAACCGTTTTCTATGTTTAGGTTTCACTCTGTTTTCTCCTATATGGATACATGTAGTTTGGAACTCTAAATCAAACACGGTTTGTGCCAGCTCTTTGAAACTTGGCACAATAATGTAGTTCCAAGTTCTATCGCTATGGTTTGTGTGCTATTGAAGTAGCCCCAAGCAGAGACTGACGAGAATCCCTTTCATTGAAAGGGGTGGCCAAGCTTCCAAAAAACTACGAGTTTCCTGAAATCTCAGCAAACATTTTTTCACCCAATCTTGATGATACTTCCATTTAAAGATCAGTACACCAATCGCACTTGGCTCACCAAATTTCATTCTCTCGGTTAAACGGTTCCTTTGCAGTAACCGTTTTCATGTTTAGGTTTCACTCTGTTTTCTCTTATATGGATACATGTAGTTGGAACTCTAAATCAAACACGGTTTGTGCTAGCTCTTTGAAACTTGGCACAATAATGTAGTTACAAGTTCTATCGCTATGGTTTGTGTGCTATTGAAGTAGCCCCAAGCAGAAACTGACGACAATCACTTCCATTGAAAGGGGTTGCCAAGCTTCAAAAAATCTACGAGTCTCATGAAATCTCAGCAAATATTTTTTCACCCAATCTTGATGATACTTGCAGGTAGTTATCAGTACATGAATCCCACTTGGCTCACTCAATTTCGTTCTTCTAGATTAAACCTTTCCTTTGCAGTAACCGTTTTCATGTTTAGGTTTCACTCTGTTTTCTCCTATATGCATACATGTAGTTGAAACTCTAAATCAAACACGCTTTGTGCTAGCTCTTTGAAACTTGGCACAATAATGTAGTTCCAAGTTCTATCACTATGGTTTGTGTGCTATTGAAGTAGCCCCAAGCAGAGACTGACGAGAATCACTTTCATTGAAAGGGGTTGCCAAGCTTCCAAAAAACTACGAGTTTCCGCAAATCTCAGCAAACATTTTTTCACCCAATCTTGATGATACTTGCAGGTAGTTATCACTACAGGAATCCCACTTGGCTCACCAAATTTCGTTCTTCTAGGTTAAACCGTTCCTTTGCAGTAACCGTTTTCATGTTTAGGTTTCACTCTGTTTTCTCCTATATGGATACATGTAGTTTTAATTCTAAATCAAGCACTATTTGTGCTAGCTCTTTGAAACTTGGCACAATAATGTAGTTCCAAGTTCTACCGCTATTGTTTGTGTGCTATTGAAGTAACCCCAAGCAGAGACTGAGGAGAATCACTTTCCTTGAAAGGGGTTGCCAAGCTTCCAAAATTTACGAGTTTCCTGAAATCTCAGCAAACATTTTTTCACCCAATCTTGATGATACTTGCAGGTAGGTATCAGTACACGAATCCCACTAAGCTCACTCAATTTCGTTCTTTTAGGTTAAACCGTTCCTTTGCAGAAACCGTTTTCATGTTTAGGTTTCACTCTGTTTTCTCCTATATGGATACATGTAGTTGGAATTCTAAATCAAACACGGTTTGTGCTAGGTGTTTGAAACTTGGCACAATAATGTAGTACCAAGTTCTATCGCTATGGTTTGTGTGCTATTGAAATAGCCCCAAGCAGAGACTGACGAGAATCACTTTCATTGAAAGGGGTTGCCAAGCTTCCACAAAACTACGAGTTTCCGCAAATCTCAGCAAAAATTTTTCACCCAATCTTGATGATAATTGAAGGTAGTGATCAGTACACGAATCCTACTTGGCTCACCAAATTTCATTCGTCTAGGTTAAACCGTTCCTTTGCAGTAACCGTTTTCATATTTAGTTTTCACTCTGTTTTCTCCTATATGGATACATGTATTTGGAACTATAAATCAAACACGGTTTGTGCTAGCTCTTTGAAACTTGGCACAATAATGTAGTTCCAAGTTCTACCGCTATGGTTTGTGTCCTATTGAAGTAGCCCCAAGCAGAGACTGACGAGAATCACTTGCATTGAAAGGGGTTGCCAAGCATCCAAAAAATGACGAGTTTCTTGAAATCTCAGCAAACATTTTTTCACCCAATCTTTTTGACACTTCCATTTAATGATCAGTACACCAATCCCACTTGGCTCACCAAATTTCGTTCTTCTAGGATAAACCGTTCCTTTGCAGTAACCGTTTTCATGTTTAGGTTTCACTCTGTTTTCTCCTATATGGATACATGTAGTTGGAACTCTAAATCAAACACGGTTTGTGCTAGCTCTTTGAAACTTGGCACAATAATGTAGTTCCAACTTCTATCGCTATGGTTTGTGTGCTATTGAATTAGCCCCAAGCAGAAACTGACGAGAATCCCTTTCATTGAAAGGGGTTGCCAAGCTTCCAAAAAACTACGAGTTTCCTGAAATCTCAGCAAACATTTTTTCACCCAATCTTGATGATACTTCCATTTAATGATCAGTACACCAATCCCACTTGGCTCACCAAATTTCGTTCTTCTAGGTTAAACCGTTCCTTTGCAGTAACCCTTTTCATATTTAGGTTTCACTCTGTTTTCTCCTATATGGATACATGTATTTGGAACTCTAAATCAAACACGGTTTGTGCTAGCTCTTTGAAACTTGGCACAATAATGTAGTTCCAAGTTCTATCGCTATGGTTTGTGTGGTATTGAAGTTGCCTCAAGCAGAGACTGACGAGAATCACTTTCATTGAAAGGGGTTGCCAAGCTTCCAAAAAACTACGAGTTTCCTGAAATCTCAGCAAACATTTTTTCACCCAATCTTGATGATACTTGCAGGTAGTCATCAGTACACGAATCCCACTTGGCTCACCAAAATTAGTTCCTCTAGGTTAAACCGTTCCTTTGCAGGAACCATTTTCATGTTTAGGTTTCACTCTGTTTTCTCCTATATGGATACATGTAGTTGGAACTCTAAATCAAACACGGTTTGTGCTAGCTCTTTGAAACTTGGCACAATAATGTAGTTCCAAGTTCTATCGCTATGGTTTGTGTCCTATTTAAGTAGCCCCAAGAAGAGACTGACTAGAATCACTTTCCTTGAAAGGGGTTGCCAAGCTTCCAAAAAACTACGAGTTTCCTGAAATCTCAGCAAACATTTTTTCACCCAATCTTGATGATCCTTGCAGGTATTTATCAGTACACGAATCCCACTTGGTTCACCAAATTTCGTTCTTCTAGGTTAAACCGTTCCTTTGCAGGAACCGTTTTCATGTTTAGGTTTCACTCTGTTTTCTCCTATATGGATACATGCAGTTGGAACTCTAAATCAAACACTGTTTGTGCTAGCTCTTTGAAACTTGGCACAATAATGTAGTTCCAAGTTGTATCGCTATGGTTTGTGTGCTATTGAAGTAGCCCCAAGCAGAGACTGACGAGAATCCCTTTCATTGAAAGGGGTGGCCAAGCTTCCAAAAAACTACGAGTTTCCTGAAATCTCAGCAAACATTTTTTCACCCAATCTTGATGATACTTCCATTTAAAGATCAGTACACCAATCGCACTTGGCTCACCAAATTTCGTTCTTCTAGGTTAAACCGTTCCTTTGCAGTAACCGTTTTCATGTTTAGGTTTCACTCTGTTTTCTCCTATATGGATACATGTATTTGGAACTCTAAATCAAACACGGTTTGTGCTAGCTCTTTGAAACTTGGCACAATAATGTAGTTCCAAGTTCTATCGCTATGGTTTGTGTGCTATTGAAGTAGCCCTAAGCAGAGACTGACGAGAATAACTTCCATTGAAAGGGGTTGCCAAGCTTCCAAAAATCTACGAGTCTCATGAAATCTCAGCAAATATTTTTTCACCCAATCTTGATGATACTTGCAGGTAATGATCAGTACACGAATCCCACTTGGCTCACCAAATTTCATTCCTCTCGGTTAAACGGTTCCTTTGCAGAAACCGTTTTCATGTTTAGGTTTCACTCTGTTTTCTCCTATATGGATACATGTAGATGGAACTCTAATTCAAACACGGTTTGTGCTAGCTTTTGAAACTTGTCACAATAATGTAGTACTAAGTTCTATCACTATCGTTTATTTCCTAGTGAAGTATCCCCAAGCAGAGACTGACGAGAATCACTTTCATTGAAAGGGGTTGCCAAGCTTCCACAAAACTACGAGTTTCCGCAAATCTCAGCAAAAATGTTTCACCCAATCTTGATGATACTTGAAGGTAGTGATCAGTACATGAGTCCTACTTGGCTCACCAAATTTCATTCTTCTAGGTTAAACCGTTCCTTTGCAGTAACCGTTTTCATGTTTAGGTTTCACTCTGTTTTCTCCTATATGGATACATGTAATTGAAACTCTAAATCAAACACGGTTTGTGGTAGCTCTTTGAAACTTGGCACAATAATGTAGTTCCAAGTTCTATCGCTATGGTTTGTGTGCTATTGAAGTAACCCCAAGCAGAGACTGACGAGAATCACTTTCCTTGAAAGGGGTTGCCAAGCTTCCAAAAAACTACGAGTTTCCTGAAATCTCAGCAAACATTTTTTCACCCAATCTTGATGATACTTGCAGGTAGTTATCAGTACACGAATCCCACTTGGCTCACCAAAATTCGTTCCTCTAGGTTAAACCGTTCCTTTGCAGGAACCGTTTTCATGTTTAGGTTTCACTCTGTTTTCTCCTATATGGATACATGTAGTTGGAACTCTAAATCAAACACGGTTTGTGCTAGCTCTTTGAAACTTGGCACAGTAATGTAGTTCCAAGTTCTATCGCTATGGTTTGTGTCCTATTTAAGTAGCCCCAAGCAGAGACTGACGAGAATCACTTTCCTTGAAAGGTGTTGCCAAGCTTGCAAAAAACTACGAGTTTCCTGAAATCTCAGCAAACATTTTTTCACCCAATCTTTATGATACTTGCAGGTAGTTATCAGTACACGAATCCCACTAAGCTCACTCTATTTCGTTCTTTTAGATTAAACTGTTCCTTTGCAGAAACCGTTTTCATGTTAGGTTTCACTCTGTTTTCTCCTATATGGATACATGTAGTTGGAATTCTAAATCAAACACGGTTTGTGCTAGGTGTTTGAAACTTGGCACAATAATGTAGTTCCAAGTTCTATCGCTATGGTTTGTGTGCCATTGAAGTAGCCCCAAGCAGAGACTGACGAGAATCACTTTCCTTGAAAGGGGTTGCCAAGCTTCCAAAAAACTACGAGTTTCCTGAAATCTCAGCAAACATTTTTTCACCCAATCTTGATGATCCTTGCAGGTATTTATCAGTACACGAATCCCACTTGGGTCACCAAAATGCGTTCTTCTAGGTGAAACAGTTCCTTTGCAGGAACCGTTTTCATGTTTAGGTTTCACTCTGTTTTCTCCTATATGGATACATGTAGTTGGAACTCTAAATCAAACACGGTTTGTGCCAGCTCTTTGAAACTTGGCACAATAATGTAGTTCCAAGTTCTATCGCTATGGTTTGTGTGCTATTGAAGTAGCCCCAAGCAGAGACTGACGAGAATCCCTTTCATTGAAAGGGGTGGCCAAGCTTCCAAAAAACTACGAGTTTCCTGAAATCTCAGCAAACATTTTTTCACCCAATCTTGATGATACTTCCATTTAAAGATCAGTACACCAATCGCACTTGGCTCACCAAATTTCATTCCTCTCGGTTAAACGGTTCCTTTGCAGTAACCGTTTTCATGTTTAGGTTTCACTCTGTTTTCTCCTATATGGATACATGTAGTTGGAACTCTAAATCAAACACGGTTTGTGCTAGCTCTTTGAAACTTGGCACAATAATGTAGTTCCAAGTTCTATCGCTATGGTTTGTGTGCTATTGAAGTAGCCCCAAGCAGAAACTGACGACAATCACTTCCATTGAAAGGGGTTGCCAAGCTTCAAAAAATCTACGAGTCTCATGAAATCTCAGCAAATATTTTTTCACCCAATCTTGATGATACTTGCAGGTAGTTATCAGTACATGAATCCCACTTGGCTCACTCAATTTCGTTCTTCTAGATTAAACCTTTCCTTTGCAGTAACCGTTTTCATGTTTAGGTTTCACTCTGTTTTCTCCTATATGCATACATGTAGTTGAAACTCTAAATCAAACACGCTTTGTGCTAGCTCTTTGAAACTTGGCACAATAATGTAGTTCCAAGTTCTATCACTATGGTTTGTGTGCTATTGAAGTAGCCCCAAGCAGAGACTGACGAGAATCACTTTCATTGAAAGGGGTTGCCAAGCTTCCAAAAAACTACGAGTTTCCGCAAATCTCAGCAAACATTTTTTCACCCAATCTTGATGATACTTGCAGGTAGTTATCACTACAGGAATCCCACTTGGCTCACCAAATTTCGTTCTTCTAGGTTAAACCGTTCCTTTGCAGTAACCGTTTTCATGTTTAGGTTTCACTCTGTTTTCTCCTATATGGATACATGTAGTTTTAATTCTAAATCAAACACTATTTGTGCTAGCTCTTTGAAACTTGGCACAATAATGTAGTTCCAAGTTCTACCGCTATGGTTTGTGTGCTATTGAAGTAACCCCAAGCAGAGACTGAGGAGAATCACTTTCCTTGAAAGGGGTTGCCAAGCTTCCAAAATTTACGAGTTTCCTGAAATCTCAGCAAACATTTTTTCACCCAATCTTGATGATACTTGCAGGTAGGTATCAGTACACGAATCCCACTAAGCTCACTCAATTTCGTTCTTTTAGGTTAAACCGTTCCTTTGCAGAAACCGTTTTCATGTTTAGGTTTCACTCTGTTTTCTCCTATATGGATACATGTAGTTGGAATTCTAAATCAAACACGGTTTGTGCTAGGTGTTTGAAACTTGGCACAATAATGTAGTACCAAGTTCTATCGCTATGGTTTATTTCCTAGTGAAGTAGCCCCAAGCAGAGACTGACGAGAATCACTTTCATTGAAAGGGGTTGCCAAGCTTCCACAAAACTACGAGTTTCCGCAAATCTCAGCAAAAATTTTTCACCCAATCTTGATGATAATTGAAGGTAGTGATCAGTACACGAATCCTACTTGGCTCACCAAATTTCATTCGTCTAGGTTAAACCGTTCCTTTGCAGTAACCGTTTTCATATTTAGTTTTCACTCTGTTTTCTCCTATATGGATACATGTATTTGGAACTATAAATCAAACACGGTTTGTGCTAGCTCTTTGAAACTTGGCACAATAATGTAGTTCCAAGTTCTACCGCTATGGTTTGTGTCCTATTGAAGTAGCCCCAAGCAGAGACTGACGAGAATCACTTGCATTGAAAGGGGTTGCCAAGCATCCAAAAAATGACGAGTTTCTTGAAATCTCAGCAAACATTTTTTCACCCAATCTTTTTGACACTTCCATTTAATGATCAGTACACCAATCCCACTTGGCTCACCAAATTTCGTTCTTCTAGGATAAACCGTTCCTTTGCAGTAACCGTTTTCATGTTTAGGTTTCACTCTGTTTTCTCCTATATGGATACATGTAGTTGGAACTCTAAATCAAACACGGTTTGTGCTAGCTCTTTGAAACTTGGCACAATAATGTAGTTCCAACTTCTATCGCTATGGTTTGTGTGCTATTGAATTAGCCCCAAGCAGAAACTGACGAGAATCCCTTTCATTGAAAGGGGTTGCCAAGCTTCCAAAAAACTACGAGTTTCCTGAAATCTCAGCAAACATTTTTTCACCCAATCTTGATGATACTTCCATTTAATGATCAGTACACCAATCCCACTTGGCTCACCAAATTTCGTTCTTCTAGGTTAAACCGTTCCTTTGCAGTAACCCTTTTCATATTTAGGTTTCACTCTGTTTTCTCCTATATGGATACATGTATTTGGAACTCTAAATCAAACACGGTTTGTGCTAGCTCTTTGAAACTTGGCACAATAATGTAGTTCCAAGTTCTATCGCTATGGTTTGTGTGGTATTGAAGTTGCCTCAAGCAGAGACTGACGAGAATCACTTTCATTGAAAGGGGTTGCCAAGCTTCCAAAAAACTACGAGTTTCCTGAAATCTCAGCAAACATTTTTTCACCCAATCTTGATGATACTTGCAGGTAGTCATCAGTACACGAATCCCACTTGGCTCACCAAAATTAGTTCCTCTAGGTTAAACCGTTCCTTTGCAGGAACCATTTTCATGTTTAGGTTTCACTCTGTTTTCTCCTATATGGATACATGTAGTTGGAACTCTAAATCAAAACACGGTTTGTGCTAGCTCTTTGAAACTTGGCACAATAATGTAGTTCCAAGTTCTATCGCTATGGTTTGTGTCCTATTTAAGTAGCCCCAAGCAGAGACTGACTAGAATCACTTTCCTTGAAAGGGGTTGCCAAGCTTCCAAAAAACTACGAGTTTCCTGAAATCTCAGCAAACATTTTTTTCACCCAATCTTGATGATCCTTGCAGGTATTTATCAGTACACGAATCCCACTTGGTTCACCAAATTTCGTTCTTCTAGGTTAAACCGTTCCTTTGCAGGAACCGTTTTCATGTTTAGGTTTCACTCTGTTTTCTCCTATATGGATACATGCAGTTGGAACTCTAAATCAAACACTGTTTGTGCTAGCTCTTTGAAACTTGGCACAATAATGTAGTTCCAAGTTCTATCGCTATGGTTTGTGTGCTATTGAAGTAGCCCCAAGCAGAGACTGACGAGAATCCCTTTCATTGAAAGGGGTGGCCAAGCTTCCAAAAAACTACGAGTTTCCTGAAATCTCAGCAAACATTTTTTCACCCAATCTTGATGATACTTCCATTTAAAGATCAGTACACCAATCGCACTTGGCTCACCAAATTTCGTTCTTCTAGGTTAAACCGTTCCTTTGCAGTAACCGTTTTCATGTTTAGGTTTCACTCTGTTTTCTCCTATATGGATACATGTATTTGGAACTCTAAATCAAACACGGTTTGTGCTAGCTCTTTGAAACTTGGCACAATAATGTAGTTCCAAGTTCTATCGCTATGGTTTGTGTGCTATTGAAGTAGCCCTAAGCAGAGACTGACGAGAATAACTTCCATTGAAAGGGGTTGCCAAGCTTCCAAAAATCTACGAGTCTCATGAAATCTCAGCAAATATTTTTTCACCCAATCTTGATGATACTTGCAGGTAATGATCAGTACACGAATCCCACTTGGCTCACCAAATTTCATTCCTCTCGGTTAAACGGTTCCTTTGCAGAAACCGTTTTCATGTTTAGGTTTCACTCTGTTTTCTCCTATATGGATACATGTAGATGGAACTCTAATTCAAACACGGTTTGTGCTAGCTTTTTGAAACTTGTCACAATAATGTAGTACTAAGTTCTATCACTATCGTTTATTTCCTAGTGAAGTATCCCCAAGCAGAGACTGACGAGAATCACTTTCATTGAAAGGGGTTGCCAAGCTTCCACAAAACTACGAGTTTCCGCAAATCTCAGCAAAAATGTTTCACCCAATCTTGATGATACTTGAAGGTAGTGATCAGTACATGAGTCCTACTTGGCTCACCAAATTTCATTCTTCTAGGTTAAACCGTTCCTTTGCAGTAACCGTTTTCATGTTTAGGTTTCACTCTGTTTTCTCCTATATGGATACATGTAATTGAAACTCTAAATCAAACACGGTTTGTGCTAGCTCTTTGAAACTTGGCACAATAATGTAGTTCCAAGTTCTATCGCTATGGTTTGTGTGCTATTGAAGTAACCCCAAGCAGAGACTGAGGAGAATCACTTTCCTTGAAAGGGGTTGCCAAGCTTCCAAATCCACGAGTTTCCTGAAATCTCAGCAAACATTTTTTCACCCAATCTTGATGATACTTGCAGGTAGTATCAGTACACGAATTCTACTAAGCTCACTCAATTTCGTTCTTTTAGGTTAAACCGTTCCTTTGCAGAGAACCGTTTTCATGTTTAGGTTTCACTCTGTTTTCTCCTATATGGATACATGTAGTTGGAATTCTAAATCAAACACGGTTTGTGCTAGGTGTTTGAAACTTGGCATAATAATGTAGTTCCAAGTTCTATCGCTATGGTTTATTTCCTAGTGAAGTAGCCCCAAGCAGAGACTGACGAGAATCACTTTCATTGAAAGGGGTTGCCAAGCTTCCACAAAACTACGCGTTTCCGCAAATCTCAGCAAAAATTTTTCACCCAATCTTGATGATACGTGAAGTTAGTGATCAGTACACGAATCCTACTTGGCTCACCAAATTTCATTCGTCTAGGTTAAACCGTTCCTTTGCAGTAACCGTTTTCATGTTTAGGTTTCACTCTCTTTACTCCTATATAGATACATGTAGTTGGAACTCTAATCAAACACGGTTTGTGGTAGCTCTTTGAAACTTGGCACAATAATGTAGTTCCAAGTTCTATCGCTATGGTTTGTGTGCTATTGAAGTAGCCCCAAGCAGAAACTGACGAAAATCCCCTTTCATTGAAAGGGGTTGCCAAGTTTCCAAAAAACTACGAGTTTCCTGAAATCTCAGCAAACATTTTTTAACCCAATCTTGATGATATTTCCATTTAATTATCAGTACAGGAATCCCACTTGGCTCACCAAAATTCGTTCTTCTAGGTTGAACCGTTCCTTTCCAGTAACCGTTTTCATATTTAGGTTTCACTCTGTTTTCTCCTATATGGATACATGTAGTTGGAACTCTAAATCAAACACGGTTTGTGCTAGCTCTTTGGAAACTTGGCACAATAATGTAGTTCCAAGTTCTATCGCTATGGTTTGTGTGCTATTGAAGTAGCCCTAAGCAGAGACTGACGAGAATCACTTCCATTGAAAGGGGTTGCCAAGCTTCCAAAAATCTACGAGTCTCATGAAAACTCAGCAAATATTTTTTCACCCAATCTTGATGATACTTGCAGGTAGTGATCAGTACACGAATCCCACTTGGCTCACCAAAATTCGTTCCTCTAAGTTAAACCGTTCCTTTGCAGGAACCGTTTTCATGTTTAGGTTTCACTCCGTTTTCTCCTACATGGATACATGTAGTTGGAACTCTAAATCAAACACGGTGTGTGCTAGCTCTTTGAAACTTGGCACAATAATGTAGTTCCAAGTTCTGTCGCTATGGTTTGTGTCCTATTTAAGTAGCCCCAAGCAGAGACTGACGAGAATCACTTTCCTGAAAGGGGTTGCCAAGCTTCCAAAAAACTACGAGTTTCCTGAAATCTCAGCAAACATTTTTTCACCCAATCTTTATGATACTTGCAGGTAGTTATCAGTACACGAATCCCACTTGGCTCACCAAATTTCGTTTTTCTAGGTTAAACCGTTCCTTTGCCGAAACTGTTTTCATGTTTAGGTTTCACTCTGTTTTCTCTTATATGGATACATGTAGTTGGAACTCTAAATCAAACACGGTTTGTGCTAGCTTTTGAAACTTGGCACAATAATGTAGTTCCAAGTTCTATCACTATGGTTTGTGTGCTATTGAAGTAGCCCCAAGCAGAGACTGACGAGAATCACTTTCATTGAAAGGGGTTGCCAAGCTTCCAAAAAACTACGAGTTTCCGCAAATCTCAGCAAACATTTTTTCACCCAATCTTGATGATACTTGCAGGTAGTTATCACTACAGGAATCCCACTTGGCTCACCAAATTTCGTTCTTCTAGGTTAAACCGTTCCTTTGCAGTAACCGTTTTCATGTTTAGGTTTCACTCCGTTTTCTCCTACATGGATACATGTAGTTGAAACTCTAAATCCAACACGGTTTGTGCTAGCTCTTTGAAACTTGGCACAATAATGTAGTTCCAAGTTCTATCGCTATGGTTTGTGTGCTATTGAAGTAGCCCCAAGCAGAGAGTGACGAGAATCTCTTCCATTTAAAGGGGTTGCCAAGCTTCCAAAAAACTACGAGTTTCGTGAAATCTCAGCAAATATTTTTTCACCCAATCTTGATGATTCTTGCAGGTAGAGAGCAGTACACGAATCCCACTTGGCTCACTAAATTTCGTTCTTCGAGGTTAAACCGTTCCTTTGCAGTAACCGTTTTCATGTTTAGTTTTCACTCTGTTTTCTCCTATATGGATACATGTAGTTGGAACTCTAAATCAATCACGGTTTGTGCTAGCTCCTTGAAACTTGGCACAATAATGTAGTTCCAAGTTTTGTCGCTATGGTTTGTGTGCTATTGTAGTAGACCCAAGCAGAGACTGACGAGAATCCCTTTCATTGAAAGGGGTTGCCAAGCTTCCAAAAAACTACGAGTTTCCTGAAATCTCAGCAAACATTTTTTCACCCAATCTTGATGATACTTCCATTTAATGATCAGTACACCAATCCCACTTGGCACACCAAATTCCGTTCATCTAGGTTAAACCGTTCCTTTGCAGTAACCGTTTTTCATGTTTAGGTTTCACTCTGTTTTATCCTATTGGATACATGTAGTTGGAACTCTAAAGCAAACACGGATTGTGCTAGCTGTTTCAAACTTGGCAAAATAATGTAGTTCCAAATTCTATCGCTATGGTTTTTGTCCTATTGATGTAGCCCCAAGCAGAGACTGACGAGAATCCCTTTCATTGAAAGGGGTTGCCAAGCTTCCAAAAAACTACGAGTTTCCTGAAATCTCAGCAAACATTTTTTCACCCAATCTTGATGATACTTCCATTTCATGATCAGTACACCAAACCCACTTGGCTTACCAAATTTCGTTCTTCTAGGTAAAAGCGTTCCTTTCAGTAACCGTTTTCATGTTTAGGTTTCACTCTGTTTTCTCCTATATGGATACATGTATTTGGAACTCTAAATCAAACACGGTGTGTGCTAGGTCTTTGAAACTTGGCACAATAATGTAGTTCCAAGTTCTATCGCTATGGTTTGTGTCCTATTGAAGTAGCCCCAAGCAGAGACTGACAAGAATCACTTGCATTGAAAGGGGTTGCCAAGCTTCCAAAAAACTACGAGTTTCCGGAAATCTCAGCAAACATTTTTTCACCCAATCTTGATGATACCTCCATTTAATGATCAGTACACCAATCCCACTTGGCTCACCAAATTTCGTTCTTCTAGGTTAAACCGTTCCTTTGCAGTAACCGTTTTCATGTTTAG
This sequence comes from Urocitellus parryii, assembly GCF_045843805.1. NCBI lineage: Eukaryota > Metazoa > Chordata > Mammalia > Rodentia > Sciuridae > Urocitellus > Urocitellus parryii. The sequence continues at coordinate 3,020 of NW_027552794.1, read as the reverse complement.
GTTTCACTCTGTTTTCTCCTATATGGATACATGTAGTTGGAACTCTAAATCAAACATGATGTGTACTAGCTCTTGAAACTTGGAACAATAATGTAGTTCCAAGTTCCATCGCTATGGTTTGTGTCCTATTGAAGTAGCCCCAAGCAGAGACTGACGAGAATCACTTTCATTGAAAGGGGTTGCCAAGCTTCCAACAAACTACGAGTTTCCGGAAATCTCAGAAAATATTTTTTCACCCAATCTTGATGATACTTGCAGGTAGTGATCAGTACACGAATGCCACTAGGCTCACTAAATTTCGTTCTTCTAGGTTAAACCATTCCTTTGCAGTAACCGTTTTCATGTTTAGGTTTCACTCTGTTTTCTCCTATATGGATACATGTAGTTGGAACTCTAGATCAAACACGGTTTGTGCTAGCTCTTTGAAACTTGGCACAATAATGTAGTTCCAAGTTCTATCGCTATGGTGTGTGTCCTATTGAAGTAGCCCCAAGCAGAGACTGACGAGAATAACTTTCATTGAAAGGGGTTGCCAGCTTCCAAAAAACTACGAGTTCCCTGAAATCTCAGCAAACATTTTTTCACCCAATCTTGATGATACTTGCAGGTAGTGATCAGTACACGAATCCCACTTGGCTCACTAAATTTCTTTCTTCCAGGTTAAACCGTTCCTTTGCAGTAACCGTTTTCATGGTTAGGTTTCACTCTGTTTTCTCCTATATGGATACATGTATTTGGAACTCTAAATCAAACACGGTGTGTGCTAGCTCTTTGAAACTTGGCACAATAATGTAGTTCCAAGTTCTATCGCTATGGTTTGTGTCCTATTGAAGTTGCCCCAAACAGAGACTGACGATAATCACTTTCATTGAAAGGGTTGCCAAGCTTATATAAAGCTAGTAGTCTGGAAATCTCAGCAAATATTTTTTCACCCAATCTTGATGATACTTCCATTTAATGATCAGTACACCAATCCCACTTGGCTCACCAAATTCCGTTCTTCTAGGTTAAACCGTACCTTTGCAGTAACCGTTTTCATGTTTAGGTTTCACTCTGTTTTCTCCTATATGGATACATGTCGTTGGAACTCTAAATCAAACACGGTTTGTGCTAGCTCTTTGAAACTTAGCACAATAATGTAGTTCCAAGTTCTATCGCTATGGTTTGTGTCCTATTGAAGTACCCCCAAGCAGAGACTGACGAGAATCACATTCATTGAAAGGGGTTGTCAAGCTTCCAAAAAACTACGAGTTTCCTGAAATCTCAGCAAACGTTTTTTCACCCAAGTTTCATGATACTTCCATTTAATGATCAGTACACCAATCCCACTTGGCTCACCAAATTAAGTTCTTCGAGGTTAAACCGTTCCTTTGCAGTAACCGTTTCATGTTTAGGTTTCACTCTGTTTTCTCCTATATGGATACATGTAATTGAAACTCTAAATCAAACACGGTTTGTGCTAGCTCTTTGAAACTTGGCACAATAATGTAGTTCCAAGTTCTATCGCTATGGTTTGTGTGCTATTGAAGTAACCCCAAGCAGAGACTGAGGAGAATCACTTTCCTTGAAAGGGGTTGCCAAGCTTCCAAAATCCACGAGTTTCCTGAAATCTCAGCAAACATTTTTTCACCCAATCTTGATGATACTTGCAGGTATTTATCAGTACACGAATCCCACTTGGGTCACCAAATTTCGTTCTTCTAGGTGAAACCGTTCCTTTGCAGGAACCGTTTTCATGTTTAGGTTTCACTTTGTTTTCTCCTATATGGATACATGTAGTTGGAACTCTAAATCAAACACGGTTTGTGCCAGCTCTTTGAAACTTGGCACAATAATGTAGTTCCAAGTTCTATCGCTATGGTTTGTGTGCTATTGAAGTAGCCCCAAGCAGAGACTGACGAGAATCCCTTTCATTGAAAGGGGTGGCCAAGCTTCCAAAAAACTACGAGTTTCCTGAAATCTCAGCAAACATTTTTTCACCCAATCTTGATGATACTTCCATTTAAAGATCAGTACACCAATCGCACTTGGCTCACCAAATTTCATTCCTCTCGGTTAAACGGTTCCTTTGCAGTAACCGTTTTCATGTTTAGGTTTCACTCTGTTTTCTCCTATATGGATACATGTAGTTGGAACTCTAAATCAAACACGGTTTGTGCTAGCTCTTTGAACTTGGCACAATAATGTAGTTCCAAGTTCTATCGCTATGGTTTGTGTGCTATTGAAGTAGCCCCAAGCAGAAACTGACGACAATCACTTCCATTGAAAGGGGTTGCCAAGCTTCAAAAAATCTACGAGTCTCATGAAATCTCAGCAAATATTTTTTCACCCAATCTTGATGATACTTGCAGGTAGTTATCAGTACATGAATCCCACTTGGCTCACTCAATTTCGTTCTTCTAGATTAAACCTTTCCTTTGCAGTAACCGTTTTCATGTTTAGGTTTCACTCTGTTTTCTCCTATATGCATACATGTAGTTGAAACTCTAAATCAAACACGCTTTGTGCTAGCTCTTTGAAACTTGGCACAATAATGTAGTTCCAAGTTCTATCACTATGGTTTGTGTGCTATTGAAGTAGCCCCAAGCAGAGACTGACGAGAATCACTTTCATTGAAAGGGGTTGCCAAGCTTCCAAAAAACTACGAGTTTCCGCAAATCTCAGCAAACATTTTTTCACCCAATCTTGATGATACTTGCAGGTAGTTATCACTACAGGAATCCCACTTGGCTCACCAAATTTCGTTCTTCTAGGTTAAACAGTTCCTTTGCAGTAACCGTTTTCATGTTTAGGTTTCACTCTGTTTTCTCCTATATGGATACATGTAGTTTTAATTCTAAATCAAACACTATTTGTGCTAGCTCTTTGAAACTTGGCACAATAATGTAGTTCCAAGTTCTACCGCTATGGTTTGTGTGCTATTGAAGTAACCCCAAGCAGAGACTGAGGAGAATCACTTTCCTTGAAAGGGGTTGCCAAGCTTCCAAAATTTACGAGTTTCCTGAAATCTCAGCAAACAT